>NC_089493.1:191327639-191467390 GCF_036850765.1 Saccopteryx bilineata | reverse complement strand
GCACATATGAGAAAGCAATCAGTGAACAACTAAGGTATCACAATAAAAAACTGATGACTGATGAAAAAAAAAAAGTCTGGCAGTTTCTTACAAAGTAAAAATACACTTACCATGAAACTCCATAGTCTCCCAGCTTGGTATTTACCAGAGAAATAAAAACTAATGTTCACACAAAAATCCGTACAGGAATGCTTACCGCTGTCCCATTCACAGGTGAATGGATAAACAAATTGTGATATATCATTAGAATAGAATATTATTCAGCAATGAAAAGGAAACAATTACTGACACAGCATGGAAGAATCTTAAATGCATTATGCTAAGAAGCCAGACTAAAAGGCTATAAACTATAAAATTTCATTTATACAACAATCTGGAAAAGAACACTAGAGAAACAAAACAGGTCAGTAATTGCCAGTGGCTAAGGGTGGGGAAAGGGCTACTATAAAGGGACCCAAAAGAACTTCTGGAGGGTGATGAAGCTATTCTATACCTTCATTGTGATGATAATTATACAACCATATGCACTTATCAGAACTCATAAAACTGTATATTAAAAAGGGTGAATTTAACAGCAGGTAAATTATTGCTCAATTTTTAAAAATTTCAAGATGCAAAAGATGAAAATACAACAGAAAGATTTAGTTTTCAATACCTCACAACTATGGCGACAGATTCCAACCGGGAAGTGATAAAGGCCTTCGTGATTTCTGGTGCATATGTGTCTAATAAGTGGGGTTCCGTTGATTTCACAAAAGGAACTGATGCTACCATCCTTTGCCACAGAGTTAATAAATAATGAACACTGTTGGGAGCAAATTCCCAATGCTACAAAAAAATAAAGAAAACGTTATTTAAAATGACATATCTTCCTAAAATAGGAATTACAAAGGCAAAATTACTAAACACAGATTTTAAAATTAACTTTCATTCTGACTATGCAACCAATGAACACTTACCATAGCAAATTTTGTAAATGCAAAAGTGCATAAAGGAACCAATGACCTCTCACTATTCTACCACCTAGGAATAATCACTATTAAAATGTTAGTGCACTTCCTCCTAATCTTTCCAGTTTTCCAGAGTTGATATCATGTGGAAAATAGGGTTTTAAAACCTTCCCTCAAACTTTAAAAAAATTTCCCCAAAACCAATCTGTAAAAACTTTATTTCTTCACACAGATTTTACTACAGCTTCTCAATTCATTCTTCAATGATTAGATATTTAGATGGCTTCTAAATTTTTATTATAAAAAAATATTATAATGAACTTCTTAACCTAAAACCTGTGATGAACATTTTCAGCAAAGTACTCTAACAGATGTGAAAAACAAATCCCTTCCAAATCTTATCAAGAAATTGTCTTAAAGCTATCCAGAGTATAATACGAATTATATATTTCTATTTACCTGTAGACTAGTAATGGTAAAATTAGCAATCAAGCTGATAACTTCAGGATACTCCTTCACCATAACTAATTCTCCCAGCTGGTAATTTGTCTTCAAACGAGCCAAAAAGCGACAAAATTCATGATAATTACCTGGATCAGACAAACCCTAAAATACAGGACCAAATAAAGGGTTTTAAAAGTACTGAAAACCACACCAAGCCAATGGCCATCAATAAAATTCCAATAGGACTGTGTTCAGTCCTCCAGCTCTCAGGAGTACTTGTGGCATTTTGTATCAACTGGGTGGGCAGCAGTGAAAGAAAACATCATTTCTGTTCGATTTCATGTGGTCATCAATGCTTAATAATAAGGAATCCAAAGTAGAGGCTTTGCAGTAAACTGCACCATGATGGCTAAATTATAAGGTTTAAGAACCCATTATATTAGACAAAAAAGTGTGTGTGTGTGTGTGTGTGTGTGTGTGTACTGCAGCTTAAACAAAAGTCAATGGCAAACTTGAAAACTACTTAAGATAAAAAATAAGAATGGGCTCTTCCTGAAACTCTGGAAAAGAGCAATGCCACCTGAATTTTAGATAAACAGTGTACATGCACACACAGGTGACAGAAATTTCTTTTAATTCAATAAGTTTTTATTGAATAGCTATAGGTATTATATCCTCAATCATCTTCGTATTGCTAAATGAAGAGTGATTCAAATAAATTATCGCAATGTAGAGTACAGAGTTTAACAAAAGTACTTCAAGATATAAAAATAACTTTTGGAGGAGGACAGGTTCAAAGGAAAGGCCAAAAAAGGTGTCCCCAATTATCTGTAAGCTCCTTGAAGACGCACATGCGTCATTATCTTTATAGTTTGAACACTCCGCACGGTAGCTGGCACAAGACAGAATTCAAAAAGTATTTGTTTAATACTAAAAGAGTTTATAAGAAATTTTATTCAAATAAGCTAAAAAATATATGAAATAGTGTGTAATTGTTAAGGACAAATTATAAAATGATATTTTGTACTCATAGGTCTTTTAATATATGTTATAATTCCACAATGATTAATATTCAAACCAACTTTTACAGCCACAAAACATCAACATTTGGATGTTAAATCAATTAAGAGAATTATCTAATTAGCTGATATTAGCATATTACCCTCCACATATTGATTGCTGATAATGATTAAAACTGAAATTTAAAAAATATATTGGTAAAATTCCATTTATAGGCAAAATATGTAAAATTTTACAGTTACGGTAAATTGAAAAGATAATGCACAACATATAAATACTCCTAAGAATAACCTGCAAAAATAATTGCTCTTTATAAACACATTTTCTTTATGTATAGATATTATATGTCCCCTCAAAAATTAGTAGTAACCAACAGATTTATATAAACCTCCTTAAATCATCATTTGAACTTTTAAACCCAAATCAAAATAAAAAGTGAAACACATTTTATTGAGGCATGAAAAATCATTAATTAATAACAACTCTGCAATTCTCTGAAATATTGCTATTGAAGCTTTGCAGCTAGTGTACAAAGATTTTAAGATCTATAGACCCTTATTTGTCCATAAGAGGGCAAAAAGACATTATTTCATCATTTAAAGCCACTCATTTATTTATTTATTTATTTATTTATTTATTTATTTCATTTTTCTGAAGCTGGAAACAGGGAGAGACAGTCAGACAGACTCCCGCATGCGCCCGACCGGGATCCACCCGGCACGCCCACCAGGGGTGACGCTCTGCCCACCAGGGGGCGATGCTCTGCCCATCCTGGGCGTTGCCATGTTGCGACCAGAGCCACTCTAGCGCCTGAGGCAGAGGCCACAGAGCCATCCCCAGCGCCCGGGCCTTCTTTGCTCCAATGGAGCCTTGGCTGCGGGAGAGGAAGAGAGAGACAGGGAGGAAAGCGCGGCGGAGGGGTGGAGAAGCAAATGGGCGCTTCTCCTGTGTGCCCTGGCCGGGAATCGAACCCGGGTAAAAGCCACTCATTTAGATATTAACATCCAGATTTACATGAAGTCCTCTGGCTCTAACTCTGAATTAATGCTTCAGTAATTTAAGAAGTGCTAACAAAGAAACATAGTACAATAGTGAAAAGTAGAAGCATAAGGATATATGCCCTCTGTTCACCAAAAGAATGCAGACAATACAGGAGGAAGAACACAGAAGTCTGTTGGGAAAAGTGCTCATTTCTACCAGGAATGAGATATAAAGAAGATAAATGTGATACTTCATATTTTCTTCTGGAATCACAATAATGAGTTTATTATACACCATCAGCAGAAAAACTGCACTTCTATACACTTAAGTATTAATTACATTTCTTCATAAATACCTGAGGGTTTTCAAGTATCCTTCTTACTCCCTTAATTAAATTACCAAGGTACTTGGCACGCTCAGGACTGCTAAACAAGGACCTCCTCGTGGAAGCGAACTGAACCAAACATGACAGCGCCTAAGAAAGGGAACAAAAGGCATTTCAATTTTAAAAGTAACTGTGGCTATGTGTTAGAAACAGCCTTCACATAACATATTCTTTAATTTCTGTGATTAAAAAAGAATTAGAGAATCCAAAAGTAATGAATTGAAAACTGAACCTAGAAATTACCACCACCGCCCACTACCCTGCAACCCCACCGTGAACATTTCTGCTGGTGGGTATTCTCCTCTAATAGTCTTTCATATATTAAGTATGCACTCAGAAGGCTTTCATACACACTCAAAAGGCTTTCCATCATCTCTGATGACCAGTTCCTTTGTGACCCATGAACCAGGTGTTCTACCAAAAAGAAAATATGGTTTTGTAGCGGAATACTGTATTTCCCAATGTATAAGATGCTCCCACGTATAAGACATACCTTAATTTTGGGGCCTGAAATTTGAAAAAATAATTTATTACATGAAGTTACTAAACTCAAGTTTTATTCATCATAAAATTCATACAGCCCTGGCCGGTTGGCTCAGCGGTAGAGCGTCGGCCTAGCGTGCGGAGGACCCAGGTTCGATTCCCGGCCAGGGCACACAGGAGAAGCGCCCATTTGCTTCTCCACCCCTCCGCCGCGCTTTCCTCTCTGTCTCTCTCTTCCCCTCCCGCAGCCAAGGCTCCATTGGAGCAAAGATGGCCCGGGCGCTGGGGATGGCTCTGTGGCCTCTGCCCCAGGCGTTAGAGTGGCTCTGGTCGCAACATGGCGACCCCCAGGATGGGCAGAGCATTGCCCCTGGTGGGCAGAGCATCGCCCCACGGTGGGCGTGCCGGGTGGATCCCGGTCGGGCGCATGCGGGAGTCTGTCTGACTGTCTCTCCCTGTTTCCAGCTTCAGAAAAATGCAAAAAAAAAAAAAAAAAAAAAATTCATACAACTCCTCATCACTGTCAAAACTCCCATCCACCCCACTCCCGGTACCAAAAAATAAAAAAAAAATTAAAAAACAACAATAACAAAAAAAACCTCCCATCCATTAGCTTGTCCTCATTGGTGTCTGATGATTAATCACCGTCTTCATACATTGCCTCGGCCTCAGTTCCATCTATGGCATTTGAAATGCCACAATCACTGTATAAGATGCACCCAGTTTTTAGACCCCAAATTTTTCAGGAAACGGTGCACCTTATTCCTGGGAAATACGGTATGTTTGGGCAATACTGCACATTCTGCACCACGGTACCCTGCAAGCGGGGCTAGAGGTTGGGGAAGACTCCTGTAGCTCTACCTAATCGAGCATGTCCCAAATTCGTTTGAGGATAGAATACTTATTAATACCTTGAGGAACAACTTGGAAAACGCTGCTGGAAGACTCCTATAAAAAGTCCTAGCGAGTGTCTGTGACCTAGTTACCTTCAAAAGTTAACACTTCCCAGACAATTTCACTACCTGGGTTCTTAACTCCACAGCTGGTGCCCACTGAAGTCTGTTGGATCATTAAATGAGACGCCTCAAATCGGTAACTAGTATTCCAAGCTGGCCCATATTTGTTTTGTTTTGGTCCATATAATGTTTGCTGGACTGGTATTTTAAAATAGTAGAGGCCCTGTCCAGTTAGCTCAGTGGCAGAGCATCAGCCTGGCGTGCAGGAGTCCCGGGTTCAATTCCCAGCCAGGGCACACAGGAGAAGTGCCTATCTGCTTCTCCACCCCTCCCCCCTCCTTCCTCTGTCTCTCTCTTCCCCTCCCGCAGCCAAGGCTCCACTGGAGCAAAAGTTTGCCCGGGCACTGGGGATGGCTCTGTGGCCTCTGCCTCAGGTGCTAGAATGGCTCTGATTGCGGCAGAGCGACGCCCCAGATGGGCAGAGCATCGCCCCCTGGTGGGCATGCCGGGTGGATCCCGGTCCGCGCATGCGGGAGTCTGTCTGACTGCCTCCCCGTTTCCAACTTCAGAAAAATACAAAAAAATAATAATAATAAAATAGTAGAATTTGCTGTCAATATTTAAATATTTCAATTTCACACAAAATGCCTCTCTCTTAGCAAGGATGAGAATAAGAAAAGAAATCAGAGGATGACGTGTGCAGATGTTCTCCGGTACGCCATCATCCTTACTTTTAAGAAACAAACAAAAATAGACAATACTGATGTGTAGGAAGTTTGGGAACCACTAGTATGTTAAAAGTATTCAGTGTGTGGGGCCCAGAAACAGTAGGTTTGAATCTCAGCTCCAGTATTTAGTTTGTGGCCCTGGTCACAGTCACCGCTGGTTTATTTCCTTATTTACATACAGAGACTAGTAACACCCTGCAGGGCCACTTGGAGGATCAAGTGACATAAGCACCATGTTAGGGTATGCCCCCAAATTGCTCCTTTCTCTTAAAGCAGTTATAGTCCACTCTATTTTTAAAGTACCAGTAACTTATTTGTTTTATTCCAAACATAATTATACATGAAACCATGGTTTTTAAGCAACTCAAAACAAGTCTCTTCTGAGTAAAAGGCAAAAGGCTGCTCTGTGGCATCACCTAGAAACAGGAGTGCCCCGTGAAACCCAGTTTAAAAACCACCATCTTAAAATCCTGGCTTCGCCCTGGCTGGTTGGGTGAACACTCAGTGGTAGAGTGTTGGCCTGGCGTGTGGAATTCCCGGGTTTGATTCCCAGCCAGGACACACAGGAAAGGCACCCATCTGTTTCTCCACCCTTCCCCTTCTCCTTTCTCTCTATCTCTCTCTTCCCCTCCTGCAGCCAAGGCTCCATTGGAGCAAAGTTGGCCTGGGCGCTGAGGATGGCTCCATGGCCTCAGCCTCAGGCGCTAGAATGGCTCCAGTTGCAGCGGAGCAACACCCCAGATGGGCAGAGCATCGCCCCCTGGTGGGCATGCCGAGTGGATCCCGGTCGGGCGCATGAGGGAGTCTGTCTCTCTGCCTCCCTGCTTCTCACTTCAAAAAAATACAAAAAAAGAAATCCTGGCTTCAAGAGTATGTATGTTGTTTTTTTGTAAGAGGAGGATTTTTGTGAGTCTGTTCCACCCTTCTCGGCAATAACATATCTGAACAAACATCCCTCTGACATGCACTTTAAAGCTGGAATACCTTTTTCAAGAAATGGCTCTATTTGAATTTCCCAACTTTACTCCTACAAGCTGAGATAGTAAACTGACAACTTGATCTGCTCTTTTTTTTCAACCTTGTCTGGTTTCTGATTTAGACTCCACAAAGATGGGGCTCATAGTCTCAAAGTTCTATGGAACCAGAGTTTCAAGAATTTTTTAATCTCATAATAGAACTGGATTAAAAACATTAACTGGTGTATCGGAACAGTGAGAAACAGACATTTGCCACACAATTAAGGAGTCTTTATTTTAAAGCTGGCGACTGCACAGAGACCTAATAAGTCATTTAAACCACGCTGCCCCGAACACAGTCTGAAGTCAGCTTTAAAGACAAAATTACACACTGACTGGGGTACGGGAGGAGGGGAGCCTAGCAGGAAGACAAAGCAGTGAAACAAGCACATTGATGATGCTTATCTATAGGGCTAATTAAGGGAGAAACAGTCTGGGGACACCTGCAACCCTGCAGAACCAGCCCAAGGCCACAACCTAGGAAACCAGTCTCAAAGCCAGGGGCAAGGAGTCTCCTAGGAAAAGGAAGTTCTGCTAAAAGTCTCTTTGTTTTTAAAGAAAGCAAGTTCTGCCAAAAGTTACTCATGCTAAGAGCCTTTCTTTTCTACATTTCGTAACTAGAGTGATGAGCACAAAATCAAGTGAGCACACTCTTTCTCATTCAGAGAGATCAGATGGGGACCACCTGGCACGGGGAAGACACGGAGATGGACAGGGCTGAGAAAGACTTAGGGGGGGAGGGAACAGACAGGACGGCCAACTACTGCACTGAGGCCCAGAGGCGGCAAGGGGACCGAGTAGGAACAAAGATCCACTGAGATGCTGACAGGCTGTCTCGGCTCTGGGCAGGAGCTGTGTCTGCAATAACTGCTCTGGGCTCACCCATGAAACGGGGGGCACTGTTGACTACAACCAGAATCTGACAAACTGCTTATGCAGTACAAATCCCAGAAATGTAAGGATTTCCTGTGAGAGGTAAACCCAATCAAGTATAAATAGGTTTTTCAAAGTAAATCTATAACAGCCTTAAAAATCACAGGTACGTTCTAATAAAATTATAAATAATTCTTACTTACTAACTGAGATAGCAGCGGTGGGAGTGAATGATACAAATTGAAGAAAAGCTCCAATGTTTCTGGTTCCAGGAAAACTAGAAAAAAAATTATTTCCTAACACCATTACTTTCAATGACTAATCTTAACATAGTAAGACTTTATCATACAACCGAGAGCTCCCTCTGCATGTGGCCACTCTTTCCGGCTAGGCTTAATTCCTTTTTAATTCCTACTTATTCTCTTTTGAAAGAGGAAATGATACAGAGATGGAAATTAATTAGCTAAGATGTTCCTTATTTCTCTGTAGCATCTCCAGTTCTTACTGGGAGAACTGTTTTGATATTTTCATTTGTATTAAAGTAATATAAACATCTAAAACTTCAGATAGTGTCAAAAAGTAACTAAAAAGTACATTAATACAAAACAGCTGTACCCTACCCCACTTCAATCACCTTCCAACTCATAGCTCTATTTACATGCATATTTCTAAATAGCGTGCTATGTATATATACTATTTCTTTACTCATTTTACTTTAGACCATCAAATGAGTTTGTTACAGTAGATGAGGCGTTCGCTGTCTAATCACTCACTCTACCCCTCTCTCCACAATCCATCCGCTTAAAAATCCAACCACTGATATACCAACTTAGAATTAAATCAATTCTAGTGTTTAGATCTATTATTACTATATATATATAGGAGCACACTACCATTATATCACATTTCAACACTCTGGATTTAATCATAGCACCTTTTCTGTGCTTAGTTGTCTATCTCTCTGTCACTAGTTCTTTACAAATGCTCCGATTTGCAAAATGTTCTTCATTTTCCATGTGATCAGTAACATCAGATAACCCATGTTTCCATGTTCCCACCCCTACCTCCCAGAGGCTTCGACTTGGACGGTTGTTCCTAAAGCTGTTATATAATCACCTCCTTTTCATGCCTGTACACTGTCATCTTGGGTTGAGGCTCCCTTTTCCCGAACCCCTGTCTTCCACTTTGGTTTGTATAACAAGGAGCTTCCTAAGTACGTAAGGGATAACCTTAAGGAAAACTTGCAAGCCTGATGATGTCTTTATTCTCTCTCATACTCGATAATCTCAGTCTAGGTTGAAAATAACTTTCCTCAAAAGTCTGAGAACACACTCCACTGTGTTCTAGCTTCCAGGGCTGCTGTTGAGAAGTTTAACAGCACTCTTGACCCAATTCTTTGTACTTGTTTTTTTCTGGTAGGTTTTAGGATCTTCTCTTTATTCCCATTATGCTGAAATGTCATGATTATGAAGCTTTGTGTATTTTTTTCTGTTCATTTTGATGGGACCCTTCAATCTGACAATGTATGCCTTGGTGCTATCAGCATTTTTTAATATTTGTGAATTTCCTTCTGCTTTTCCTGTCCTCTTCCTCCAACTCCTAACAGTCAGACGCCGACTTCCTAATTTCATGCTACCCTTGTATTCTCACTTCTTAGCAGACCTCTTCTTTTTTCTGTTCTACTTCCTCGGACATCTCCTTAGCCTTATCCGTCCACTCTTTCAGTGAAATGTTTTACTCTGCTAACCTCTTCTATATTTGGAACATTCTCTGAACGTCCCCTTTAAAAATAACATCCTTTCTTGTTTTAGGGATGCACCACCTCTTTATCTCTCTGGAGATAATTATATTTTAAAGTTCACTTCTATTCTTCACTTTGTCTCTGTTTCTACTAATTCTCTCTCATTTGAAAACACTTTTTGAGATACTCACAGATTCATATGCAATTGCAAGAAATTGTAGAGACCAACTCTGTGTACCCATTCCCCAGCTCCCCCAATGGTAAATCCTCAGAAGACTATAGTACGGTACCACGATCAGGAAACTACATTGAAACTCCACTAGTCTTATTCAGATTTCCCAGTTATACAAGTACGTGTGTGTGTGCACACGCACGTGCATTTAGTCTGCAATTTGTATTAGATCCACTGGTCCGTGTATTCATAGTCATAGTCAAGCTAGGAATCCCGTTTAATTATTTTAGTCTTAATTTCCATATTGGTTTTCACAAAATTTATAGTGTTTCTCTGCTACTGCTGATATCCCTGAATGTGGAACCTCTCCAGTTGAATTTCCCGAGGGTAAAAAGCCCTGGTCTTGGGAAGCAGAGGGAAGAGGCCGCCCCCTCGCTGCACCGGTGGCAGAGTTGGTGCAGAACTCTGTACGGAGCCCGGTCAGCCCCACTCTGCTCGCACCTGACTATGTCAGCCTGACTTCAGGAACCTCCTAGTGCACCTCCTTCTGGGAGTGGGAGGACTGATATGCTTGCTTTTCTGGGATCCCTCTCTGCAAGAAAGTAAGTTGCAATTCGGCCCTGCTAAGTCAGTTACTCTTCCCTTCCTCTCTAGACCTTTGAAAAACATGTTGATACCTATTGTCCTCTTGTAGCCTCTGCCATCTGTTTATCTGGAAGTTTCAAAACAGAACTCTTCATTTTCACCCCCAAACCTATTTTCCTAAGCCTAGAGTGGTCTTTTCTTTCCTCCAAAATCAAGACACGGGAGTCACTGTGATGCGAATTGGGGAAAACATTTCAATACTGCCTTATGAGCAGCTAGCTTGGATTGCAAATCCCTTTGAAGTTGATGACTACCTAGCAAAAACTACAGGTAACCAACCGCACACACACAACCAAGCACACTGCTTAATGCTGTGCCTTCGCGCGCACCGACGCGCACACTGCGCTTGTGCTCACTTGCTCTCCAGGTCGTTGGGATCTGCACCGTGCAGAGGTCATCGGCAGAGTCGTCTGCTGAGCTGCCGATGAAGTCGAAGGTCAGGCAGTTGAGAACCAGTTTCAAGACCTGCATCACCAGATTTTGTTGATCTTGATCCTGAAGATTTAAAGGTTTGGCCAACATCTGAAAAAAGTTCCAAGTCAAATGAAACTTTATAAAGTACATCAATACACAGATTTTCACTAATTAAGTAATTCTTTAATGCCAAATTAAAAATAGCAAAAAAAGAGTTCGCCAAGTTATGTTGTAGATATTAGAAAAAAGTGTAAAATCACTATAAAAAATCTATACTAGACTATTTTCATCCTTGATTTTATAAACCGGAAATAAAATATTTTACTCTTGACTGTAAATTGTAGGTCACCTTCTAAAGTTTTAAGAGGTAAATTTAGAACAAAGACTTTATACAGCACAAATGTATAAATGTACAGGATTCCTTCAAAGCCTTGCTGGAACAAGCTGAAATATAATCTTCAAGACGCAGTGAGAGAACTTCACGCATAAATGAGCCCATTGAGCCAGCGGGTCCCAGAGCCAGCTGCATGGGGGAGGCAGTGACAAGCTCCTGGGGAACAATGCTGCCCTGTCTCCCACAAACGGCCACTCTGACACAACTGGGAGAGATTCTATCTCCTAGAGCTACATTATAAAATATTGGTGGAGGAAACGATTTGAAGTTTGGGATCCTGCTTTGAGAAGAACACACAGAAATAGAGTAGTTAGGTGAGGGATATAAAGATTAAACAAGATGGGTCATGAGTTGTTATTACCAACTGATTGATGGGTCCAAAGAGTTTCTTTATACTCTTCCATCTTCTTTCCTATATGTCAACATTTTCTAAACTAACATAAAAAATATAAAAATAGCAGGGTCTTTCAGCCTGACCTCGTGTGGGAGTTATGTTACTGTACTACAGGACTGAAGTAAGTGGAGAATGGTGATTAGTGTAACATATATACTTCGGGAAATGCTGTACTACACCAACTAATTAGGAAAACCTACTGTCATTTCGCTGTCCACCTAGACACCATTATAATTGCGGCAGGGCAGTAAAAAAACTAAGTCTCGATGAGCTTCTGCAATAAATAGCCTAAAGCAGGAAGACGATGATGTCATCACCCAAAGATGAGCTACTCAGTTGCCTTTGGATTTTACCTTATTATATTCCTAGTAGGTAAAAGTGAATTTTTTGGAACCTCTTACAGACTAGTGTAAATCTAATTTAAGATTGTCCACAACAACTCTTCAAAAGGCAGAAAAGGAGGGGGAACTTGAAATTCTTTTGAAATGTAAAATGTCCTAGGTGTTCTAACTCAGATATTGAATTAAGTAACTTACCTCTTTGAGAAGAGAGCAGGCCAGCACCAAAATGTCTCTGAGAGAAGTGTCGCGGAACGAGGTGGCTGCTCTCCTGTGTTTTGCCGAAGGTCTAGAATAATCAACCTAAGAAGAGCAAGACGGATTCTTTAACCGGACTTACAAAACAGCAAGCCAAACTCACTAAGTAAGAGAAATTAAATATAATTTAAGAATCATGACGTACAGAGCTAAAAGAACTTCTAAATCTACTGGGATAAGTGACTTGCTTCAGGGCTGTTACTGAAGAAGTCTATGGTAGAACCACGGTTAGAACCCACGTTTCCGAACTGCTTTAACTCAGTCCTTTTTCTATAAACCATACTGATCCCAAAATTAAAAACCAGACTTGGCTACCCTTTCAGAGGCAATATAAACACACATTATAAAATAATAGATACTAAGATTATCAACTCCTGAGTTATGCACCATATGTCAAATTAAACAAGTAACAATCTCTCTGTTCTCAGGCTCTACCATTAAAAAGACAAATCTCTAAAGGTAATCTTCAAATTCTAACTTCCTGTAAATCAGCAAACTGAAAGTTATATAAAAATTCTTCTACATAAAAGTGATACTTCTATATACACCAGACATGTCTGCCATTGGTTTCACACATCCTTGTTATTCTAAAAAGAACACAAGGCAGAAAGTATAAATAATCAGAAACCTGATTTATTACAGAAGCAATAGTACATTTCCTCTGACTAGTTTATTACTGATAAATAATTTTTAAGAATAAATTTACTAAGACTAGTTCTTGAACCTCTAAAATATGTATGGTATATATTAATACCATTTTTCATAGGACACAGCAAACAAAGCTGAAGTCTGAACAATAACATCGCAGGCTACCACATTACCTTTGTGATTTAGAAGAATAAACCATTTTCCTTGCAATTGTTTGTAGATTTGGAAAAAGTAGTGAGCTCAAAATTGATTATCTGACATTTCCTAAACTGCATCATAAAACTTAGGCTATACTTAAATGCTGCTTACTTAAAGAAACATGAGACATAACAGAAGGTCAGAGTGATTACGGAAAATAGTTAGGGAAATCTGCATCCAATACATAAGATCTGAATTAGCATTTCCGGCATTCCTCCCTTCTTAAAATCAAACTTCCGTCTGTGAATCTGAGAATACCGCCCTCAATATACAGATTTAAAAATTTTCTCCTTAATTGATTATAGCATAGAGCAGGTGTCCCCAAACTATGGCCCATGGGCCGCATGCGGCCCCTTGAGGCCATTTATCCGGCCCCCCGCCGCACTTCTGGAAGGGGCACCTCTTTCACTGATGGTCAGTGAGAGGAGCACTGTATGTGGCGGCCCTCCAATGGTCTGAGGAACAGTGAACTGGCCCCCTGTGTAAAAAGTTTGGGGACCCCTGGTAGAGCATTCCAATAGTAAATTATAAAACATTCTTCACACATTTCACTGAATCCTCCAAACCTATGAAATATAATAACCTCTTTTTACATAAATTAAAGCTTATAACCACAATATCTCAGACCAACCTCTCATTATATAGTTGTATAGAGATGTTATATACATCTATAACACGGACAAGAACCTTGGGTTTATTTAGCACTTTTATGTAAATACCAGGCTGTGTGCTAGTAGATTACTTAATAATTCTACGGAAAGTGTCACTCTCAATTTAAAGAAAGTAATATATTAGCTTAAAGACATTAGGAAGTATGTACAAAGTAGTAAGCAACAGAGCTAAAATACAAATCCAGGTCTTATTTCAGAGTTTTCCTCAAGGCCTACATGCTTATTTTACTTGGGTTACTCATTAAGACATCTAATCTTCTGAGAAGAGAAATTGTGGATCAACTCTGTACTACACATACTTATATACTTCTATCTTATAAGTAAAGGACATTTTACTTCTGGATCACAGTATATTGAATATACTCCAAGAATAGTAGACTTTGCTTCTAAATACTAAGCAGGATAACATTAACATTCTTTTTTTTTTTTCTTCAATTAAGTGAAAGGTGGGGTTGGCAGGGACAGACTTGGGAATGTGCCCCAAATGGGATCCACCCGGCAAGCCCCTACCAGGTGATGCTCTGCCCAGCTGGACAGCAGCTCCACTGCTTGGCAACCGTGCCATTTTAGCACCTGAGGCAGAAGCCACGGAGCCATTCTCAGAGCCCATGTCAACTTTGCTCAAACCATTCAAGCCCTGGCTGTGGGAGGGGAAGAGAGAGAGAGAGAGAGAGAGAGAAAGAGAGAGAGAGATGGGAGTGGGGAGGGGCAGAGAAGCAGATGGTCACTTCTCCTATGTGCCCTGACCAGGAATCAAACCTAGGACTTCCACACGCCAGGCCGACACTCTACTGCTGAGCCAACCGGCCAGGGCCACGTCAACACTCTTTAATTTTTGGGAAATTTAGATCTTTCTCTTAAAAGATACATCCTGTTACTGACACTAAATGAATTTACCTGACTCACATTTGTTAACTGTAATATTTGATTTCTAGCATGCATTATAGATCTTCCTATTTCCTGGTTCAGAAATGCTAAAAAAATTCCAGCTGAAATTATAAATGTCACAAAAACAGGCTGAGTGACATATGTCCAGAAGCCATACTTTTTTTCACCATACAAAGCCAAAATCACAATTCTGACCCTGAAGCTTTTTTCACAAGGCACTTGGTTCTGTACAAGATAAGCCTAGAATATTTTGTACCAGAAAGTAAGAAAATGTTCAAAGAATGGTAAGTAAATGTCAAATGGACATAGAAGCTAGCTTGAAAGGGTTCCTGCTGGCCAAATCAGGGGAAAAGTTGAGCATCAAAGTATGTCAGTAATAAATTACAACTTATCACATAAAATAGGACACCAGGACATAATAAGTAAATAAATAAATTTCATTAAAAAACGAACAACCAACTTGGTTGCTCTCTGAATCACACTTTTATTAGGTCTCCAAATTACCCCGTCTTATCTTAGTAACAATATATGCACAGAAAACCCTTACTATCAGGGTTGTCTGTATTCCTATTATGCTATGAAGTAGAAGATGGTTTTTTTTTTTAAATGCTAGTTTTAAGATTAGCAAAATTGACAGTGATGTATGCTAGCTAATGGATACATGGGTTGTGGTGCTATTCACTTTTATGAGATAAACTATTCATACTAAAATTATTTCTAAATATGTGTCTTTTTTAAAAAGAAAGCTACTGTTCTTTAGACATATTTACAGTCTACTACGATTAGCCCAAGTCTTTGTCACCACGACCCTGCCAACATAGAGGCTCTGTTCCGGGCGCTGCTACTGCTAGTCCTGGACATACACGCAGCCACAAGGCGAGCATAGAGGCTCTGTTCCGGGCGCTGCTACTGCTAGTCCTGGACATACACGCAGCCACAAGGCGAGCATAGAGGCTCTGTTCCGGGCGCTGCTACTGCTAGTCCTGGACATACACGCAGCCACAAGGCGAGCATAGAGGCTCTGTTCCGGGCGCTGCTACTGCTAGTCCTGGACATACACGCAGCCACAAGGCAAGGCATCTCTACACACTCCGGGGAGACGGCTGGCTGTGGCAAATGAAGTCATTTTGAATTTTAGAAACCTTTTCAGTAAATCTAGAAATGTTTTCTAATTCCTGAGTGGACACAAATAGAATTAGTTATTCTGGATGACTTTTTTTCATTTTACACACAGAATCTATGTTGTCTCTCCCAAGGGAGTTGGGAAGTGGTCCAGGCAAGCTCTCCCTACATGTGTGTGTGTGTAAATACATGCATGTATATAATGTATGTGTATATATGTGTGTCTGTACAGACACACACATACAGACCACTCATGATGACAATTTTCTTATAAAAACACTTCATTCCCCTTTATTATAACATTCCATATGGAAGCACATTTCTGCTTTTGTTCTGTTTAGAACCATGTTAAGTACAAAGTGAACAGGAGCAGGTGACAATGTGCTCAGCTGCTGAGCTCATAAAGGCACTGTTGGGGGAGGCGTAGCTTCTGCAAACTCCCCTTGTACAGGGTGACAATCCACACTAGCAAGTGGCGTCGTGCCAAGGCCTGTTCTTTGATGAGTCCTGCTGGGTGCCCATTGTTGACAATCAATTCTCCAAACCACTTCTCTTCTACTTGTAAGCAAATAAAGGTTTGTTTCTCTATTGCATATAATTTATTTCTTATGGTTAGTATATTACTATATCTACAGAACACAAAAGGACAATTCTCCATTTGCCATGGATCAAGGACCATGTCTAATTCTCTGCTCTTTGTGGTACTTTCTACCATTGACATGATTTTCAATAACAATGAAAGTGTTCCTTATTATCCCACCAATAGACAAAAAAAAAAGAAAGAAAAATACTTGAATATTCAGAGTTTTATGTCACATAAAGATGATTTTATATCAAAGAAACAGCATTACTTAGCAAACTTCATGTCATTATTAGATAGAAAGGCTTACCAGGTTCATTTCTTGAGTCAATTCTGAAAGGATTATTACTCCTACTATGCAGTGTTCCACGGTACCCTTCGGAGAAAACCACCAAGTTTAATCAGAGACATGTGATTGGTTCTTACTGTGAAAACTAGGTAACATACTGTTCACAAAAATTAGGGGACATTTTATCACTTCATATTCATTTTGAAATATCCCCTAATTTTTGTGAGCAGTATATTTACAAGTAATTAAATACTGAATCATCTAACATTTATTAAAATATGTAGTAAAACCACTATAAGGTCCAAAAATAAAAAGAATGTCAACTTCCTTTTTTGAAGGATAAATTTAGGTAGACACAGTTGAGTCAGATAAAAGCTCACCAATCCTAGAACCAGGTGATATGCTACAAAGTACTTTTGGTTCCTAGGACTTATAATAAACTAAACCTCAAAATGCAAGAGTTTGGTTGAATACTTTTCATAAGACCATGAATAAGAAGGAACAAAAAATGCTTTTTAGCTCTGTAAGTTTGCTTGAGGGCTACTGAGATAGCTGCGTTCAATAAATAATTAATAGATAGCTCAGGAACTAATTTACATCCCTTGATCTAATATCAGAAAAGATCACTTAGTCCCTTTTAATATTATTTAATATGTGCATTTATGTAATTATTATGTATCTATAATGAAGGCATCTAAAGAGCCCAGTGCACTGGGGTAAATACATGACTATCAATATGCTATAGGCCAGGGGTAGTCAACCTTTTTATACCTACCGCCCACTTTTGTATCTCTGTTAGTAGTAAAATTTTCTAACCGCCCACCGGTTCCACAATAATGGTGATTTATAGAGTAGGGAAGTAACTTTACTTTATAAAATTTATAAAGCAGAGTTACAGCAAGTGAAAGCATATAATAATAATTACTTACCAAGTACTTTATGTCGGATTTTTGCTAAGTTTGGCAGAATAAATCTTTATAAAACAACTTACTATAGTTAAATCTATCTTTTTATTTATACTTTGGTTGCTCCGCTACTGCCTATCATGAAAGCTGGAACACCCACTAGTGGGCGGTAGGGACTAGTTTGACTACCACTGCTATAGGCCCTGGCCAGTTGGCTCAGTGGTAGAGCGTCGGCCCTGCGTGTGGAAGTCCCGGGTTCGATTCGCAGCCAGGACACACAGGAGAAGTGCCCATCTGCATCTCCACCCTTCCCCCTCTCCTTCCTCTTTGTCTTTCTCCCCCCCCCCCCCCCCGCAGCCAAGGCTCCATTGGAGCAAAGTTGGTCCGGGTGCTGAGGATGGCTCCATGGCCTCCGCCTCAAGCACTAGAATGGCTCTGGTTGCAACAAAGTAATGCCCCAGCCGGGCAGAGCATTGCCCCTGGTGGGCATGCCGGGTGGATCCCGGTCGGGCACATGCAGGAGGTCTCTCTGCCTCTCCACTTCTCACTTCAGAAAAAAAAATTAAAAATGCTATAGTATCATAGCCTCTGTAATGTTAATTTAATCAGTTTCCAATGTAATATCAAAAACTTCTTTAAATCAAAATCCAGATTTATGTGCACATTGCTAACAAATTATCCTGCTGCAAACTCAGACTGGAAGTGTGAAATAAATGTAGCATCCGATTACTGTGTGATCAGAAAAAGATATAACATAGATGATATACTTTTCCAGTTGTAACTTTATAGATGGTCATTCCCTATTACAGAACTCCTAACACTGGGCCACTCAGTGTAATTAATTTCTAATTATCTCAGGATAAAAATATAAACAAGAGAAATGTGCCCTAATGTTTGCATTTTAATTATTTAAGACACTGAACTGCTGCACTGAGCTACAGATGTCCTATACTGCAGTGGTCCCCAATCTTTTTTGGGACCGGTTTAATGTTAGAAAATATTTTCACGGACCGGCCTTTAGGGTGGGACAGAAAATGTATCACGTGACTGAGACAAGTGTCAAGAGTGAGTCTTAGACGGATGTAACAGAGGGAATCTGGTCATTTTTTAAAAATAAAACATCGTTCAGACTTAAATATAAACAAAATGAAAATAATATAAGTTATTTATTCTTTCTCTGTGGACCAGTACCAAATGGCCCACGGACCGATACTGGTCCGCACTCCAGGGGTTGGGGACCACTGCTATACTGAACATCCACCCTCTGTGTACACCAGGCTGACGTTCCTCAAAGTGTGGTCCCCCGACCAGCTGCTGGTGGGCTGCAAACTCAATTCTACTCTGAGAATACCCGGTTTGGGACCGGTCCATGACAAGATAAAAAGTTTGCACCCAAATATAAAATAGCGAAGTCACTATGTACATCGTTTCAATAGGCTGGCATTTTTTTCACAGCAAGTGTTTCTGATGAAATAAGCACCAGGCTGATTTGCATTCTGCCATAACTCCTTACTTTGGGATGGACCAGCAATTTGAATAGCACTGCCCTAGACAACAGATCTGGCTCTGTGTGTGGACAGGAGGCACAGAAATGTTTGGAGTGTGGCAGCAACAGGCTGCGAGAATGGAGGAGGGTGATGTACAAAACTTCAGGCTATTAAAGATTTAACAAAGTTAAAATACTTTTTAGTACAAAATTCACAGCAGCTGCTAATACCCAAAGGAACCTTATAGGATTACTACTTTAAAGTACTAAAACATTAAAGTCAATTGTCTTTCTCATGAACCAAGGTTAGGTTAAGTCACCTACCAAAAAAGCAAGTGCTCTCTTTTTGAGATACTACAATAAACTTTGCAGATGAAACATTTTCTGTTTCTTCTGAGCTCCCAAAACTGACAAAAGCACATTGAAGCCCAAATGAAGCTCAACTCACCAGCCACTAAAAAGGGAGCAGGAAGACGTGGGCCAACGAGAATGATTTCATCCCACTGAGCTTCAGTCTTGACTTTTTTTTAAAAAAAAAAAGAACGTCAAAGCCTATTTTTGTTCATGCTTATGATTCATGATGAGCTGTGTGCAATCTTAGTCAATGACAAGAGAGGGGGGCTACTGTGTTAGCCAAAATTACAAGTACCACTCCAAAGTGAGAAACTCAACTGTCTCTGAATCAACTCTTTCTCTCTGCCCCAGAGCTAAAAACACACTTCCTGAAGTTGTTGTTTGTTTGTTTTATTAAGTGAGAGGTGAGAGGCAGTGAAAGACTCCCACATGCGCCTGACTGGGATTCACCTGGCAAACCCTCTGATGCTCTGCCCATCTGGGGCTGTTGCTCTGTTCCTCAGCAACTGAGCATCCTCAGCACCTGGGGCTGAACTGCTCAAACCATTTGAGTCACGGCTGAAAGAGGAGACTAGAGGTGGAGGGGTGAGGGGTGGAGAAGCTGATGGTCACTTCTGTGTACCCTGACCAGGAATCAAACCAGGAACTTCCACATGCCAGGCTGACACTCCACTACTGAGCCAACTGGCCAGGGCCTCATGAAGTTTTAGATAATTAAATATAGTGAGTCCACACTTAATGTTGGACAGGTTGTGCTACTTCTAAGTGAAATGACTTACAGAGAAACTACTTTTCCCATAACATCCATTGATATAATAAGAATTAAGTTCCTATGGCATCTCAACAACATTATAACAAAATGACATTATTTGGGGGCCTGCTGTATTTGTTACCCATGGTCTTAAGAATAAGAATAAAAAAGTAGCAGCATCGCCTTGTTTTTTCATTTTCTGAGGTTTCTAGCATTGCACTCTGTGATAGAGTTATATCTTATACAGAGATTAAATTTAAAAGTTACTGTATAAGAAATAAAATCTGAGAAAGTCCAAATTGCCCCTAATTGCCAATAAACAGATACTGAGCCATCTCTGAATTAATCCAAACTGCCAGTTTGTCATCCAGAATTGGCACCAATCATGGCTTCTTCAGCAGAGCACTAGCTCAAGAACTTTCCTTGCAAGTGAACCCTATGTCTGTATGAAAAAATACATATATGATATATCTTCAAGTAGCTGAATCACAGTGAGCAGAGCACGAGGGTCATCCTAAGAGGCCCACAGGGACAGGAAATCGCAGAACTGGGTTTCCCGAAGCTTTAATCATTTACCGTGAAAACTTTCTCGGAAACTAACAGTCAGTGTGGCACAATGTATATGTAAAAATTCACACTTGTTGAAACGCTAGTGCTGTGCATTACTAGCTCACTCTGCAGCCTTATGCAAATTACTTAACTTTTCCATGCCTGTTTTCCCGTTTACAAAATGAAATCCACTTCACAGAGATGTAACGAGCAATACACAAAAACATTGTATGTGCAGTTCGTAGGTATGCAGGTTAATAATGACCGACATACTTTTGAAATTAGAAAACCTAATTTGCATTCTTCTCCTTAGAAGTTATATAATGGTAAGGTCTTTGTTTACTGGCAATAAAAAATAAAGGATCCAAATGATTAATAATAAATCATAATTAATACGGTACTGGTAGCCACAATATAAACCATACAGCTTTAAAAAAAAGCAGTTTTTAAACCAAAAAATGATGTTCTAATAATGACAATGCATTTTTACCTGAAGAAACTTCTTCACATCAGCAATAACTTCTCTGAAGACAAACTGGTCTTTCTGAACTTCAAACCACCCTAATTTAGTAATTTTAGCAATGACTTGAATTAGGGCTTGGATAACAAAGGGAGCCAGGCTGGGTTGTGATGCCACATAATTAAGAATGTAGTTTCCTGTAAGAAAATATTCTGTGATTATCCGGCCGTTTCAGAAATATTCGGTAAATCACATGAAAAAAAAAAAACACCAGGTGGTGATGGCATTCCTTTTAAGATACGTACTTCCTTACACTGACAGTTCTACTATGAGACTTATTATGAAAAAGCAAATCTGTTCTGATCTAATTGCTGTATTAGAGGATAATTTCAGTATAATGCAAATGTCACTTTGGTTTTGTGTGATTTCTTACAGAGAAAAAACTGCTAAGTGAATACCGAAAACTCCAAACATACCAAGTGAACCAGGCCATACACAAAAACTTTATCAAAGAAAATATATAGATGGCAAATAAGCGCGAGAAAAGATGTACATCACATGTCTTTAGGGAACTGCATATTAAAACAACTGAAGATACTACCACCCACCTATTAAAATGGTCAAAATGCAAAACACAGACAACATCAAGTGTTGACAATGATGTGGAGCAACTGGAACTCTCGTTCACTGCTGCTGAGAATGCAAAATGGTATAACTACATTGGAAGACACTTTGGTCATTTCTTCCAAATCTAAATATATTCCTACCATACAACCCAGCACTCTCTCTCCTTGGTATTTCTACCCAAGGAGAAAACTTATGCCCACATAAAAACCTGCTTAATTGCAGCTTTACTCATAATTGCCAAAATTTGGAAGCAATCAAGGTGTTCTTCAGTAGGTGAATGGATCAACTATGCTATGTCTAGAAAATAGCCTATCACTCAGTGCTAAAAAAAAAAAAAAAAAAAAAAAAAATGCATATCAGTAAGTAAAAGAAGCCAAGCTAAATAGGCGATGCAGTGCATAATTCCAACTATCTGACACCTGGAAAAGGGGAAATCATGGAAACAGTAAGAAGATCAGTGGTTTCCCAGGGATTAAGAGGGAGGAAGGACAGAGTAGGCAGAACACATGCCTTCCAGGGCAGTGAACTATGCTGTATAATGTTATGATGGGGATACGTTGTTATACATTTTCCCAACCCACAGAATACACAACACTGAAATGAACACTATGGGCCTTGGGTAATAATGACATGTCAATGTAGGTTCATTAACTGTAATCAATGCACCACCCTGGTGCAGGATACTGATAATGAGAGAGGTTATAGATGTGTGTTTATGTGTGTACGTATGTGTAAAATTAAGTCAAATAAAAACAATGTTTTATGACTTAGGTTTATAGTGTTTAAACTCTTATTTTAAAACTGTAAATTTTTCTTTCGCTTTCCTATGCTCACAAGTCCACGAGTGCATGGATAAATCCTGCTCTAGGTTTCCTGTGGTGTCTATGACTCTGAAGATAAAATATTAGTCAAATGTATGAGGCAAACAGCATGTTATTGTGTGATCTGACCATTAAAAAATTTAGCCTAATGATCCATCACACGTTTTTTCTGATACATAAATATGAAGCATGCGAACCTTGAACCCAGAAAGCAGAAATGAATCAACAACCTATTTCTAATATGAAAAAAGATTTTTTAAAATTTCATATCTCAATTATTAGCACTTTGTACATATAAAAACAAGTTCACACACACACGTTAAAATACATTACTTCTAAAAAATACATTGCTACTTTATGGAATCAGTTTCCAACTATATCACATTTCAAGTACTATTCATACACACACACACAATATCTTCCTAAAAAGTAGAAATCTGCTTTTGATTTTATATACATCCCAAATAATTGTGTTATAGCATCCTGAGAAATACCGAGGAATTGACTTTTTCCCTATTCATACTCAGTTGTATATGAAGTTAAAACAAGGCTGAGAGCATGGACCCCACACAGACTGAGTGGGTATAAATCAGTTCTAGTTTTGCCCAGCTGTGAGATCTTGGATGCATTACACAGCCTAGCAAATCTCATTTCCTCCCTCATTTTATAAAAGAGGGTAACAACAGGGTCCACCTTATAGTTTGGTGGACAAAATGAGATAGTGCCCATCTTATTAAATAGTATACAACATAAAATGTTAGTTACTGTTCATTATTAATTTAAGAAAATGCTTTTTAATGACACATTGTGGTGTAAAACATCATTGTTCATCACTAGATGGGTGAAGGAGGCTTGACCACTCTTCTTTTAAAAATGACAGAATCAAATAACTTGCACGTCTTTTAACAGCTTAGCATATTTAAAAGAAAATATATTTTTTAGTCTGATCAGGCAGTGGCGTAGTGAACGGAACGACGGCCTGGGATGCTGAGGACCCTGGTTTGAAAGCCCAAGGTCGCCAGCTTCAGTGCAGGCTCACCCCAGCAGCTTGAGCAGGGGTCACTGGCTAAGCATAGGATCATAGACATGACTCCATGGTTGCTGGCTTGAGCCCAAAGGTCACTGGTCTGAGCAAGGGGTTACTCGGTCTGCTGTAGCCCCCCGGTCAAGGCACACATGAGAAAGCAGTCAATGAACAACTAAGATATTGCAAACAAAGAATTGATGTTTCTCATCTCTCTTCCTTCCTGTTAGACCTTATCTCTCTCAAGTAAATAAATAAATAAATAAACAAACAAACAAATGGAAAAATATTTCTTAAATACAATTTGATAAAAAGCATTGGAAACCACTTACTAATATCTACCCGCTGTTCGACTGGCAGAGGACTGACGCGGCTGACGAGTTTTGAAAGGCAGGTCGCGGCAAGGAGCTGAGCGTAGGATGTCTGGAGAGAACAGCACGTTTTATTTATCATCAGCACAAATGACGTGAGAGGAATCACAACTACAGCAGGAACTTTCCCCAAACAATGGTCAGAATTTTCACATGGAACAAACAGAAAAGGTATATAATTTAAAACAGAGTATCTCATCACAGAACTTCTTCACAGAAAGAGAAAACAGGGCCACAACCAAAGCTAGGTTTCAAAGGGGCTCATCTGTTAGCTGAGCAAGAAAAGCCCCTTACCAACGGAGAGTTAGTTAAACCAGCATTACTGTACTGCAGCAGCCAAAGAGATACATGCAAAGAAAATGAACTTCAGACCACTGGCCTTTCGGGAGGAACAACGCTCCAACAGTTGAAGACGTCTGAGCAACGCCAAAAGCAGGTTTCAAACATGGCAAACGGTACGAGGTTCTCCTTAGTTCTTTCTGGGCCGACATGTGACACACGCTACCCACAGTGTTACCAGTGCTTACTGTTAATTCCAGACATCAAGGCTAAGCTGGAAGGGACTAAAGAATTCACCTCTATACAGAGCCTGGGGAACTAGAGGCCAGAATATTCTTAGAGAAGCTGAGAAAACACTAGTTCTGTACAACCTAAAGTAGCCTTCGCTAAGATGTGCCAGGAGTGTAGTAAAATGATATAAAGCAGAGAAGGGCTGCTTGTAAAAATGTAACCATCTGAAGCCTCTGGTTAGCCACTGTATTCATCATCAGAAGATACTCTATAGTAAACATCGGAACCTATCACCAGTATTAATGAATCAGCTGTGTTAACTGTGAACTTCAATTCCCTTTTATGAACTTGTCTTCACCGCTGTAAACTTCCATCACAAACAGAAGCTGAAAATCCTGGCTGTCCCCACCACACAGTTAGTCCAACAACTCAGCTGTGGTCAAAAGTTTCATTACAATTTTTTTTTTTAACTTGGGCCAAGACTGAAATTTTTCTGAATGAGAATAACCATTCTAAGCCACTCTCGCTGAACACTAAATGGCTTTGGAAATGAGCTTTTGCTGCAAACTAGATGTCTCCTCATGAATTCAACCTAGTTATACACTGCCTGAAAGGCAAACAGTGCTTAGTACTTTACAAAACTTACAATGCAGTCAAGTCACTTCAATAACAACTGACCTTGTTTGAATCACAAGTCATACCAAGCTGCTTTGAAAACTTCCACACCATCAAAAGTTAAAACAAGTAGCAATTTCTCTATCCATGAGTGCATTTTCTGAGCTCAAACCACAGTTCCAACAGTGTTTTTCAGTCCTTGCATCAAGGGCTGAAATTTTCCTATTTTGAAATCCATTAAACTGAGCAACTGAGGACCTTCAATTGGAAGTGACGAATTAGCAATGTATTCACATTCTAAAGGGCAACTATCAAGACAAGTTTTAACGGAATTCTATAAATGCCTTCTAAGTGATAAATATGCTTAATTAAAAGTTGATATCAGGCCCTGGCCGGTTGGCTCAGCGGTAGAGCGTCGGCCTAGCGTGCGGAGGACCCGGGTTCGATTCCCGGCCAGGGCACACAGGAGAAGCGCCCATTTGTTTCTCCACCCCTCCACCGCGCTTTCCTCTCTGTCTCTCTCTTCCCCTCCCGCAGCAAGGCCCCATTGGAGCAAAAGATGGCCCGGGGCGCTGGGGATGGCTCTGTGGCCTCTGCCTCAGGTGCTAGAGTGGCTCTGGTTGCAACATGGCGACGCCCAGGATGGGCAGAGCATCGCCCCCTGGTGAGCAGAGCTTTGCCCCCTGGTGTGCGTGCCGGGTGGATCCCGGTCGGGCGCATGTGGGAGTCTGTCTGACTGTCTCTCCCTGTTTCCAGCTTCAGAAAAATGAAAAAATAAAATAAAAAATAAAGTTGATATCAATATTTGGCAGAACTTACCTGTGTGAAAAGACATTCTCAAAAATGAAATATGTAAAATCGCATTTTAGATCAGGTATTAACATATGAACATTTCCAATCAATGTTGATAGGAAATACTAATGTTGAACACCAGTGAAGCAAAATGTTATCCCAAAAAGAATAATTCCATTCTTTTCATCACTATATCTGTATTTAAAAAATGTATTCAATTATTGTATCTTTTTTTTTTTTTTAATTGAGAGGCAGGAGGCAGGGAGGCAGAGAGACAGACTCCCACATGCACCCTGACTGGGATCCACCCAGCACACCCCCTACATGGCTATGCTCTGCCCATCTGGGTGGGTTCACTGCTCCGTTGCTTGGCAACTGACCTATTTCAGTGCCTGAGGTGACGCCATGGAGCCTTCCTCAGCACCCAGGCCAAATTGCTGGAACCACTGGAGCCATGGCTATGGGAGGGAAGGGAAGGGGTGGGGGAGAGAGGGAGGGAGAGGGAGGGGGAGAGAGAGAGAGAGAAAGGCAGGGAGGAGGGAAGGGTTGAGAAGCAGAAGTCGCTTCTCCTGTGGGTCCTGACTGGGAATCGAATCCGAGACTTCCACACGCTGGGCCGATGCTCTGCCACTGAGCCAATCAGCCAAGTCACAATTATTATATGTTAAGTTTCATCAGTAAAACTGTAGAAATTTGTTTTCTCTTTTCTTATAGACATACTTATAAAATATCCTTAATTTTGTCTCTTGGCTCAGAAAGAGAGTTTTTCACTTGACAGAAAAAATATTTAGTTTTTCACTTGACAGAAAAAATTTGCTGACCCCTGCTCCAGGGTCCATCTGGTCTCTTATTATACTATTTCAGAGTCTTCACTTACACACCTGTGCCTCCCCAGCTCGTCTAGGAGTTACTCTAATGCAGTCACAAAGCAAGCAGGTACTGCAGCATCTGGTTTTACAGTTAAGTTTGCTAAATAACTGCTGACTGAACGGCTATGAATCTCTAGAAGGGAGGCAGGCAACAGGTAGTCAGCAGTCCTCGGAACCACCCCTTCATGTTTCTGAGTCAACTACAACCTGACTCTCCCATCTTAGATTTTTGTTAGTCAGTCAACTTTCTAAAAATGTAACTTTTGCCCACTGTTATGACACATAAAGAAAGGCCAAGAGGAATCAAGAAACTATTTCAATTCATGCCAATTTCCATTTCCTGGGCCTTTCTCTAAGTTTGCTTTTAGGCTTTCCAATTGTTTCTCTGATTCATCTCTTTGACAGTGAAATAAACTGTAGTAAAGACACATGGTAATGCCTATCAGTCATCACTGCTAACCTACACGAGTTCATTACCAATGACATCTACCTACTGATCTTTCACGATGAATCACTGTGACCAAATACTTACCGTTCCTTGTTCTAATAAAAGCTGACACTTGCTGAGACATTCAGGGCTGTCGATAAGTTCCAGGAGCGCTTTCTCAGCCTCTATTCTTTGTGTAAGGTCAGTCCCTATGTAGAGATGAGTACATAATACTTCCAATTCTGCCAAACTCTTCAAAAGAAAAAAATTAGTATTTTACTTGAGTGGCAAAATAAAACATATTAAACACAGTAAATAAGTGACGCAAATATCATGCCTGTGTCCATTGAGTCAATAAATGCTTATACTAAGCCACCACAACTTACTAGAGGTCACAGGGGTGAACAAAACAGGCATAGCTCTTACCTCCAAGACCTTTTAATTATAAATTGACGATTCTGTGATGGAAAAGAGCATAGAAAGAGGAGGCCTTGCCAAATCCAAGGAGTTAAAAAGGCTTGCCTGAAGTAATAACATTTATGCTGACCTAAAGCAGAGAGCCAGACAAAGAAGTCTAGAGAGCAGTCCCCGCGAAGAAACAGCGCTTCCTGTGGCCCAGAGCAGAGCTTACTCATTTCAAGGCATGAAAGGTCAATGTGGCTGGTAAAGAGACAGCAAGGAGGAAACACAAAATGGAGCTAAAGAGATGGGTGGGGGGAATTATGGGCAAGCTGCAGACACTACACCAATTTACATTCTTTCTCAAATTGTAAGAACGTCTATGGCTCCATCCATAAAAATGGAAATATATGCTGATCTGAGGCTTCTACACTAACGATTCATAGTGCTATAGAGAACCATGTCATGATCTTTGGGAACTATGACAACCCATGTCATTGCCAAGTGTCATTAGTTATCATGCTGTAGGCTTCTCCTACGTCATAGGCACAAAGAATAATTCAGTCTGTTTATAAATACAAGCTCAACTGCAGATATAGGACCCATGGATACAATCTGAAAAAAATATTTTTTAATGAGTTCAACATTCCTCTCAGCTTAAAAGAAGTTTTGTTAATGGCACCGTACTAAAACAAAATACTTCCCTTTGAGGTGGAAACAGAGAATTATTCTTTTTTTTAAATTCAGCGAGAGGAGGGGAAGCAGAGAGACAGACTCCCCTCTTGCATGGACCCCAACCGGGATCCACCCAGCAAGCCCACTAGGGGGCGATGCTCTGCCCATCTGGGGCATTGCTCTATTGCTCAGCAACTGAGCTCTTCTTAGTGCCTGAGGCAAAGCCATGGAGCTATCCTCAGTGCCTGGGACCAACTTGCTCCAATCAAACCATGGCTGCAGGAGGGGAAGAGAGAGGGAAAGAGAAAGAAGTGAGAGGGGGAGGGGTGGAGAAGCAGTTGGGTGCTTCTCCTGTGTGCCCTGCTCAGGAATCAAACTCAGGACTTCCACACACCAGGCCAATGCTCTACCACTGAGCCAACCTTCCAGGACCCAGAGAATTATTCTTTGGAGGACAATTGGCACAGATTTCAATGTCAGGTGGGCATATGAAGAAATGCCATCTTGTGTCCTTTCTGGCCTGAATTTTTAGGCAGCAACCTTACAGCGACACTATTCCAAACACTGTCTCCAGTGCAGGCACCTCTGCCTGGCAGGAGTACAGGGACACAGGAACGCAGGCCCCTCGGCCTCCCTTTATTCTCCCACTGCTCTCCCCTCCTTAGCCCCTGACGGCATTCCCCACTTCCCTGTCCAGGTCACAGCCCAACATCCCAGGCCTGGGAATTTCCTGCTAGAGCAAAAATAAAAATACAAAAGAAAGGTTTCAAATGAATAAGTTAAAATAAACGGCCTCAAATAAACCACATTTAAACATTATCCACCCCAGATCAGTCCAACAAGTCCTCAGAGTCCTATGACATACAGTTCCATAATGTTAAGATGCATAGACAATGTATGGTTCACGAATACATACAAATTCCCCTATTTTCTCCAAAGGAAAGAGATACAAAATGAACAGAGCTACCTCTTTCCCTCTCGTAATTTATGATCAAGCTGAGAAGTCTTCCTTCATCTAACAAATCTGAAGGGCTGAATTTTGATAATATCCAGAATAATTTAATGGCAAACTGACCCTAGTGCATTCACCTAGGTTGAAGAGTCTTTACAGAAGTTGACTTTGAGTACAAAAAGAAGTAGGCTGGAAAGTGACAACACCTAGCTCTTTAAAAACAAAAGGCAGCAAAAAGAAGAGACAAACAGTGTCTACCTCATCGGTTTGTTTGGAAGATTAAAAAAGTTAGGGACGTATAACTTTTGGAACACAGTGTACAGTACACTATAAAAGCTAGTTGTTTATTATTAATATTACCTAATAATAACATCATAATGAATGGAATTATATCCTCCTAAAAAATATGTCCAAGTCCTAACCCCCAGTACCTTTGAATGTGACCTTATTTGGGTCTTTGCAAATCCTTAAATAAAAGATCCTGAGATGAAATCATCCTGGATTCAAGGTGGATCCTAAAGCTAATGATTTGTAAGAGAAAGGAGAGAGGCCCTGTAGTTGC
This sequence comes from Saccopteryx bilineata, assembly GCF_036850765.1. Lineage (NCBI taxonomy): Eukaryota > Metazoa > Chordata > Mammalia > Chiroptera > Emballonuridae > Saccopteryx > Saccopteryx bilineata. Next base: position 191,437,653 of record NC_089493.1, on the reverse strand, counting down.
AGAGACACAGAGACACAGGGAGACGGTCATGCGAGGCAGGGGCAGAGACTGCCAGCGGCCACCAGGAACCAGGAGAGACACAGAACAAGGCCTCCAGAAGGAACCAACCTTTTCGGCACATTAGTTTCAGACTTCTGGCCTCTGTAACTGTAAGAGAATAAATTTGTTGTTTTAACCCACCCAATTTGTGGCAATTTGATACAACAGCCCTAGGAAACTATATAATACAGACAGTAATATGAATTCAATGGGACCTAAGCCTATTTGGAAGATTCTAGAAATTATTTTGTCTATTTTGCTAAAATGATTTAGATACTCAACACAGTATTTAAACAGTATTTGAATACTATTGATTTGAACTTTTCTAAGACTGAAACAAAGGAGGAAAAATCAAGTTATTCTTTCACTGTAATTATTACAATTCAACATTCTCTTGGCATACTGAATCTATTCAGAGAAAAGGATACATTAACAAAGGTCCTTACTCTGGTGAAAGGCCTTATCTAAACATTTAAAAGTTAAACTCACAATGTGTGACTGCTCACTGACCAAGCAATCTTCTGATTAGCATTTGACTTTCCAAAAACTCTGCCTATCGAGACTATATTTTTCATAGTGAATTGATAAATCAGCATCTTACATTGATATCAGAGGATATGTTTAACATGAGAATGACTCAGAGAAATGATTCTTTTCTCAATTTGTTGACAAATCAAGTTGGAGTTATTAAAGCTTCTACAATACAAAGCTTAATATCAACATCAGAAGCCTATTTAAATAACTAATGGATAGCACAAGCAGAACTGGACATCACCTAACTCGCACAGCGTAACTGTCAAATATAAACAGACAGCATCCAATTTCCATTGCCCAGGAGACAGTGACATAATCCTGCCTACAGCCTAAACAAGGATCTTCCAAGTTTTCTGGACTTATTTCTGGCTTTTGACAGGACATATAATTCAACCCTGAATGATGTGATTTCTTTCTACACTGTAATTCCCACAGGCATCTATCAGCAGGTAAAGGCTGAGTAAAGGCAGACAGACAAAAAGGATGTGTACTGTATGGCTGGCAGTAACAGAAAGCAGACCAGGGGCTCCTGCAGGGGAGGGGGAGATGGAGCACTCCTTTCGGGGAGTGATGAGTATGTTCATTACCTTGATTTCAGTGATGGTTTCACAGGTATATACATATGCCAAAATTCATCCATTTGCACAGTTTAAATACGTGCATTTTATTATTTGCCAATTACACTTCAATAAAGTTTTTAAAAAGTGAAGTCTTTTGTTCTAGGGAAAAAATAATGTCCCTAATAATAAAATAATAAGTCCATGAACCACAAAAATCCCACCTCAATTCAACTTATAACTTTTGATAACTTCTCTATAATTTTCTTTTTTATTATTGATTTTAATTCATTGTGTTACAGATTCTAGTGTTGCCCCGAATGCATCCCTCCTCCCCCATATTCCCCTCAACATCTCTTTTCCCCCTCCCAATAGCGCCCTCCCCCTTCCCTTCAGCTTTATCCTCTCCTATCATCCCCTTTCCCTCTGTTCTCTTTTCCTCTTAAGCTTCTTGATTACCACTAATAGAAATGTCTTTATCTTGAAGTTAGGAATTCCCACAAATTCTTGCTTCTGTTTTTACTGCCTTCTCCTGAGTATACCTGAAGGCTTACTCCTGAGCGTCTTCTAACTCTTCCTTCTACAATGAATGGGTAGTATTTGTTTTCATGCTTTATATTTTACAAAAGTATTTCCATCTTTTATTTTTTTAAACTAATCCTTAAAAGTAGACTATTGCAAAATATGTATTTTATTTTTAGCGCAACCATTTTACAGACAAACGCAGGCTGAGAGATCAAATGTATATGCAAGTTGCTTAAGATCAAACATAGAGTGAATGGTCAATTCTGAGCCAGATACTAGTCTATGGGCCCCATGTCCATGCTGTCTCCTCACCACCCCGCCATCTTACTGCCCTTGACCTCAGTCACCACCAATCTGCAGATGATGTCGTATAGTCATACTTGCAACTCTGTTCACGATCTTTGTATTTGTCTACAAATCTCTTTGTCTTGGCAATCCACAAAGATGTTGAAAACAGCCCCAAAATGTCAGAAACTGAACTGAATATATTTCCCACAGATTTCCACTTCGAGTGTCTCTGTTTTCTTTCAGGTGGCTTCAGAGGTCTAGACCAGACTCTAGACTTACAATCTTGATGTGATCTTTGGTTCTTCATTCTCTTTAGTCCCTTCTGTATAAGTAAGAGTTTGGACCCGCCCAGAGAAAAGTCTGGCCTTTGCCCTCAGATTCTGGGAGATGATCTATGTCATACTGGACAGGAGTGTTTTATCAGAGTTAGGGGAAAGGAGGTACATCCTATAGTCTTAAATTGGGGTCTGGCCACACCAGAATGGCCATCTACATGTTTCAGGGTGGAGACTCCAGATGACATGATATCAATCTCCCTAAAAGACTGAGATCGATCACATGGGCAATCAATCAATCATGACTACATAATAAAGCCCCCATCAGAACTTTGGAACCGCAGAGCTTCCCTTGTTTTCAACACTCAGTGTACACTGCCACACACACATGCCCGGAGAGCAGTATGTCCCGAGGACAACAAAACTGTTTTGGACTCCTCCCTGACACGGCCCTATGCAGCTCTTCTTTTGATCAGTTTTAATCTGTCTACTTTCCTGGTGATAAACATCAACCACAAGTATGAAATTATTCAGTGAATTCTGTGAGTCCTTTTGATAGACTATCAAATCTGAGGTGGTTCTGGAAAACCCAAGAACACACAGTTAATGTCAGAAGTGATGGCAGTCTCAGGAACTGTGCCTTCAAACCTCAAAGTCTGCCTAGTTCCCAGTACATCAAGTCCCACCAATTCTTTTTAAATAAACACTCAGACTCAACACTTCTATATGATAGTCATAGACAGTAGGGCAATAAAACAGTATTTTCTAACTGTGGCCTCCAGTGTCCTGGATTCTTCATTGGCTTCTTTGGGAATAAGAGTAGGAGCTTTAGAATCTGCCACTTACTTATGAAGTGACCTCAAGAAAGATATTTAACCTTTCTAGACCTCATTTTTGAAACTGAAAAATATTATTTTGAAATAATATCCACCTTCCAAAGTAACTGTCAAGATTAAGACGAAAAGCTGAATCCAGTGTCTGACATACAGCAGATCCACAATAAATTGTCAATACTCTGTTGGTTACTGATAATTATAACACACCATATTAGTCTACTGTCTACAGTTTGTCCAGATTAGGTCCATACTGCCAGGATGATCATTCCTAAACCCCATTTCATCATGTTACCATCATGTTCAAATATAACAGTTCAAAATCAAATCTAGATGAAATCAGGTAGCCCGGCTGGGTATTAAGAAGCATCACTCGAGTCCCTGGTTCTGGAACAATACTGAGAGAGAAAAAAATCAAGTCCCCTTAATTTTTCCCAATGTTCTCTCTTGATTCTCTGTTCTATGCATGTAGCCGACATCTTACCTGTTTCCAGTTCAAACTGCCCTCACTTCGTCCCTTATCCCCAGCCAGGACTGTCTCCACTCAGATAATCCAGATCCATTACTTCCTTTGGGACAGAGTACTCTAACTCAGCAGTTTTCAACATTTTTACACTTGGGGACCAGTGAAAATAAGAGAATTATTTTGGAGACCACTAAGGCAGAAATCACCCTGAGCATAGGCAAATTCAACTAAGATTATTGGGTCTATAATCTTCATACAACATCAGGGTGGTTAACCCTTTTGCAGACCCGCATAAAATTTCTGGTGGACCAGGACAATAGACCCGCAGTTGAAAAACATCGCCCTAAGCCAACAGCTTCCTAACCAGAAAGTATATACCTAAATGGATTATAGGTATGCCTGATATTGATCCCCCAGCCCTATGGGCCACCAGGCTTCTGGCTGCAACAATCTATATCAATGAGCTACACAATTACCATTTTTAAGGAATGCCATGATGTGAAAAAGACTGGGGGTCAGCGCCCTAACCTCTCCTTACACAAATCCACTTCTTTACTCATCATCTTAACAGCATCACTGGTTGTTTTTTTAAAATTCAGTGAGAGGAGGGGAGGCAGACAGATTCTCACATGTGTCCTGACTGAGATCCACCGGGCAAGTCCACTAGGGGGTGATGCTCTGCCCATCTGGGCCCCTTGCTCCGTTGCAATCAGAGCCATTTTTTAGCACCTGTGGCAGAGGTCATGGAACAATCCTCAGCAGCCAGGGCCAACTCCCTCTAATCAAGCCATGGCTGCAGGAGAGGAAGAAAAGAGAGAGAGAAGCAAGAGCGGGGAGGGGTGAAAAAGCAAATGGGCGCTTCTCCTGTGTTCCCTGACTGGAAATCAGAAATTGAACCGGGGACATTTACACAACAGGCCGACGCTCTACCACTGAGCCAATCAGCCAGGGCCTAACAGCATCAATTTTGACTAGCTACTCTGTTGAAGTAACAGTAAGAGTATGAAAGAATGTGGAATTATGAGTTATTAGGTCTACCCTAACCCTGTAGCCTTGGGCAAGTCACAACTGTTCTAAGACCCAGTGTCTTCAGGAATAAATATATACATATATGCATACTTCTCAAGCTGTGGGGTTCAAAATCTACAATGAGCATATGAAAATTCAAAATGCTAGGTACTGGTTATCATTATTAATAAACATTCAAGTTAACTGGATAACAATATGATCCTATAGGCTGAAAAGAATTCAAACAGTTTTGGAGCTTTTTTCTGGCCCCCAAACTATATGATCCTTTATTTGTCCAACTCCACTTTTCAGCTGTCCACAGTTGCTGTATAATACATTGCTAGAAAACCAATATGGGCAATTTTGGCATTAGCAGCCAGTTTTTCCAATACTCTACCTATGTAGGAGGAAGTCTTCCAGGATTGATTTACTGTTATGCATCATCTAAAATGTTCCAAACTTCCACCATCGTTTTTAATTTACCCTCAAGATTTACATTTGAACTATGAACATCTGATTATCTATTTACAACCCCTAAGTCCTCCCTGTGAGAGTCTTCCTGTGAAAATTTCCCAGGGGGCATATTTATAAAGCAATAACAAATAACACTATTTTGACCCGGAGACCCTTAAAATGGCAATGCGTCAAAAGGCAATGTGTGGGGCTCACCACCGCCTAATCCATAACACCCTGGAGCTGTCAATTACCTGACATGAGAGTAGACAGTGGGAAAGAAAAGACCCTTTGGAAAAAGAAATACGGAGTCAGTGGGACCACAGGGGGTCCAAAGAAGTCTACAAAGGATATCACACTTACAGACACTGCCACCAACACATCAAGAAACTGCCTACCCCTCCCAAGTCATCTTCTGCCATCCACAGCCTCCCCTGCTCCCGTCCCTTTTGTATGAAACCTTTGCTCCAGCAGGACCAAACTTCCTGCACAATACCGAGTTCCTCCACAATTCCTGGCTTTGGCCCACATTGTCCTTTTGCCTGTACACCCTTGCCTTCCTCTTCACTCAGCCAACTCCTACAATTCTTTCCAGACCCACGAGACTGCAAGTCTCCTGTGAGTAGATACCCTCAAGTTTTGCTACAGCTGTATCTTCTTCAGTGCCTAGCAAAGTAAATGCAATAACCAAGGGGACACGTGCAAGCTCATCAAAGCACCTCGTGTCTGAGAAGAGTAGCAGCTCTGCCTTACTCACTTGGTGGCCTGCCCCTTTCCAGTGTTCCCAGGATATGCTCTGATTAATTCTAGCCCATCATTTTTCACGTGTAGTGTAATAATCTGGATTTCAATGAGGGCAGGGGTGGTAAAATGATGTAATCCTTTACCCCAGAATTTTGCACAATGCTTGAGACACCGTGTGTGTGTGTGGGGGGAGGAATGGGGGGCTCCCTAAATGTTTGTTGAAGGAACCAGCGGATGCCCGTGCAGCCCGGGAAGACGGGAGCCTTCCTCCTCCAGCATCCTAGGCGTCCGCACGCTCCCCGCGCGCGCCCTGCCCGGGTTTCCTCCTCCAATGAGGCTGCAGCAGAGCCCTCCTTCGCAACTCCCCGCAGGCACAGCCGCTGCCCGCTCCGGCCAGTTCAAGTCCAACTGCTGCCGCCGCTCCTCCGGCGGACCCACGGCCCCTCTCGAGCTCCGTCCCAACTGCATGTTCACCGGCGCGGCGGGAAGGCTGATCGGGCGGGGCTCCCACCTGCCGGGGCGCCGCCAAAGCCGCCCTATGCGCCGGTCCTCGGCGCCCGCACTCCCCGCGAAGGGCGAGCTCCGAGCCTGGCCTCGGCTCCTCCTCCCGCCGCCCCTTCCTCCGGCCCGGCGTGCACAGGCCAGTGCCCGGGTGCCCGGAAAGTCGGTCGGCGGCCCCGCGGCCTCCGCCGCCGTCTTCGGCCCTCAGTCTCCAGACCCCAGAGTCCCGCCGGTTTCCCGGGGCGGTGGAGCGGGCACCCGCGGCGCAGAGCGAACTGACCTGGAAGTGCAGCGCCATCTTCCCGGGAGGCGGCGCCGGCCAGCGGCCCCGAGAGCTCGAGGGGAGGGCGGAGAGGGAGCGGAGGCGGGCGCCGCGCAAGCCCCAGCCGCCCGCGGGGTCCCTGCGCCGCTCGATCGCCTGTTCCTCGCCTCGACTGCGTGGTCCCGGAGTTCGAGGCGCTGGTTGGATGGGGCGGGGCTAACGTGGAGGGGCGGGGCGATGGGAGCGGCACGCGGGGGGCGGGCCCGAAGGGGCGGGGCCTAGGCGGGGATCTCAACTGTCCTCTACCTCTCATTTCAACCGCTATTGCCTTATATCCGAGTCCTTTGACACAACCACCACAACCCAACTGTTAGCCGTGACCTCTGACTCTTCCATCTCCCACAGATTCTTGACCCTCAACTCCCTACCGCACAAGTGTCTGACTTCCACATCTCCACAAGTTCCCATGTCCCGCATCGTCCATGTGCCATGACACAATCAGCCATAACCTTGACCCCTACATGCTAACTCTGTCCTTGACCCCTGACTCCCCAGAGCCCAACTTTATTTTTTTTCAACTTTTTGGTTAAAATTAAACTGATGGTGTCTACATGGTGTTAAGTTGTAAAATTATAGCTTCGTTTCTTCTTGTCTATATTTCATTTAATATGAACTTTTATTTTAAGCCAAATTAGTACATGGAATGAGGATTTATTTGAGCAGAGTGGGTTAAAGTCACTCCTTTCTGATGCACTTCATTTCTTTTTTTTTTTTTTTTTTTTTTACATTTTTCTGAAGCTGGAAACGGGGAGAGACAGTCAGACAGACTCCCGCATGCGCCCGACCGGGATCCACCCGGCACGCCCACCATGGGGCGATGCTCTGCCCACCAGGGGGCCATGCTCTGCCCATCCTGGGCGTCGCCATATTGCGACCAGAGCCACTCTAGCGCCTGAGGCAGAGGCCACAGAGCCATCCCCAGCGCCTTGGCTGCGGGAGGGGAAGAGAGAGACAGAGAGGAAAGCGCGGCGGAGGGGTGGAGAAGCAAATGGGCGCTTCTCCTATGTGCCCTGGCCGGGAATCGAACCCGGGTCCTCCGCACGCTAGGCCGACGCTCTACCGCTGAGCCAACCCGGCCAGGGCTTCTGATGCACTTCATTTCTTCTTGAAGCTTGACACGTCCAAGTGGGATCAATTTACTCTGGTGTGAAAAATTACTGTAAGATTTCTTATAGTTCAGGTCCACTGGAGACAAATTCGCTCAGCTTTTGTTAACATGCAAACCTCTTTATTTCACTTATATTTTTAAAAGGATAGTTTTGCTAGGTATAGAATTCCATTTTGGCTTTTTACATTTTTTTTGGCATGTAAAAAATGTCTTTCCCTTGATTTCTGGTTGCCATTGTTTCTGTTGAGAAGTTAGCCATCGGTCTGATTGTTGCCCCTCAGAAGGTATTATACCTTCTTTACCCACCCCTAGATGCTTTACAATTTATCTTTCATTTTGGCCTATAGAAGTTTGAGCGTAATGTAGTGATTGTGTGTGTGTGTGTGTGTGTGTGTGTGTGTGTTATCCAACTTGGAATTCATAAGACCTCTTAGATATAAAATTGATTTTTTTTTATCTGTGTTTAAAAATTCTCAGTCAGGATTTCTTTAAGTATTGCTTCTGTCTCCTTCTTTCTCTCTTCTTCTGGAACTTCAATTACATGTATGTTAGATGGTTTGAGTATTCTATTTTTTTACACTCTTTTTTGGCTTTTTCTTCTTTTTTTCTCTTTGTGCTTCAATCTGCATATTTTTTACTGACCTGTCGCCCATTCAGTAGAATCTGTTCTGCTACATCAGAGCTGCTATACACACCCTCTATAGAATTCTTATCTTTATTTTTAAATTTATTTTTATTTATTTTATTTTATTTTTTAGCGAGAGAGACAGAGACAGAGAGTGAGACAGAGAGAGGGACAGATAGGGACAAACAGGAAAGGAGAAAGATGAGAAGCATCAATTCTTTGTAGTGGCACCTTAGTTATTCATTGATTGCTTTCTTATATGTGCCTTGACCTGGGGGGGGGCTACAGCAGAACAAGTGACTCCTTGCTCAAGCCAGTGACCTTAGGCTCAAGCCAGTGACCTTTGGGCTCAAGCCAGTGACCGTGGGGTCACGTCTATGATCCCACACTCAAGCCAATGACCCTGTGCACAAGCTGGTGAGGCCACACTCAAGCCAGCAATCTTGGGGCTTTGAACCTGGGTCCTCTGCATCCCAGTCTGATACTCTATCCACTGTACCACCGCCTGATCAGGCCTTATTTTTAGTTCCAGAATTTTCATTTGACTTTTCCCCTTCCATTCTTTAAGTAGCTTCCAGCACTCTAGTGAAATCTTTTCTCGTTTTCCTATTTTCTTGAACATTATAATCCTACTGAAAGCCCCTATTTGATGTCTCCAATATATGAATCACCTCTAGGTCATTCTAATTTTCTGTATTTCATTCTATTTTTTTTTAAGCATGCCTTATAATTTCTTATTGAATGTCAGATAGTGTGCGGGGAAAAAAAACTGTTGAGGTTCTGGATGATACCTGCTTTCTCCAAAGAGGGTTAAGTTTTCTCATGATAGTTGGCAGATAGAATATCAGCTAATCACCTTAATCCTATTGAAGCTTGGTTTTAGACATTCAAATTCAGTTTGTTTCAGTTTTGCCCATATTTCTAGGTCATGGTTCTTACTAGATCTGACAACTAAAAGCCCAGGATGCTTACCAAGGGCCCTCTACCTTGTGGGGCTTGGTCTCTAACTCCCATTTCCCCAGTACTGTGCAGCCACTAAAATCTCTAACTCTTTAGGTGCTATTATTCTTCTGAGTTTCTTAAAGACTTCCCTTGTTTATATACATCTTAAGAATTGACTGATAAGCTGAGGGGAATTAGTACACAGATTTTTTGGACTCTCATCACTGTAGCTTCATTCTCTCTAGAATTTTGTCCCTCAGATCCTAGCTGCTTTAATTCTCTAACTCACATCTCTGCTGCTATCCAGCTGAGGTTGCTGCTGGCCATTTACTTCTGTTGCCCCTATGACAACTGGAAGATGCTCTGGGGTTGGGGGTATAGGGAAACAGGGGGATATGAATTTTGCCCTTAGTGCTTTCATGTTTTCAAAGATCAAGGCCAATCAAATCTTGCCTTTATCTGTTGTTCTCTACTGCCTTCACACAGTTGTTAAATATATATATATGTATATATGTATTTGTTGTGTATGTATAGTTTTTAAAATATTAAATTATGTTAAATATTTATAGTTGTTATATATGTGATATAATTATTAAATATATGCATATATATGTTCTATTTTTATCATTGTTTGCAGTAAGAAGTCTAGTCCAACATAAACTACTCCATTATAATCAGGCTATTTACACCTTCCATTCTTGATTTTCACAGCTCATCCACAGCCCGTGAATCCTCATCCCCGCAGCTTAACTACTAAATTTTAAAATATTCAATACCTTCATTCTGCCATTTTGATTCCTATATCCCAAAGTGTTTGATTCCTGTATTTTAGCTTCCTATTTCCATGTGCCAGCAGTTTTGATATCTAATCTTATTGCGATTCCCACATCCTAACATTTCTGACTCCCAGATCCCCACATTGCTGACTCCTGCATCGCAACATTTCTGACTCCCACATCTCAAGAACCAATATTGATTTCTGACCTTCCTATTGCATCTGCCATATCATTTCTATTACCTCAAATTTTAGGTCATTAGGGAGAAAAAATTACTTGAGATTTGATCACTTGACTTTTTTTTCCCCATTCCAGAATATCCTCGGCATAAATATAAGGTTGTGATAAAAAAAAACAGCAGCTGCCCATTCTGTGGATTCACCAGGTATTTCTAGAATAAGAAGCTGATTATATTTTCCCTTTAAATTTGAGTGACCACTGAAGATTTGTTTCTGTTTTCTTTTTTCTTCTCTTCTCTTCTCTTTTCTTTTCTTTATTCAGTGAGAGAAGGGGAGGCAGAGAGACAGACACCCACATGTGCCCTGACCAGGATCCACCTGGCAAGCCACTAGGGAGCGATGCTCTGTCCATCTTGGGCATTGCTCTATTATTTATTGCTCAGCAACCAAGCTCTTCTTAGTGCCTGAAAAGGAGACCATGGAGCCATCCTCAGTGCCCAAGGGCAGCTCATTCCAATTGAGCCATGGCTTCAGGAGGGGAAGAGAGAGAGAGAGAGAGAGAGAGAGAGAGAGAGAGAGAGAGGGAGAGAGAGAGAGAGAGGTGAGAGGGAGAGGGGTGAAGAAGATGGACTCTTCTCCTGTGTTCCCTGACCGGAAATTGAACTGAGGACATCCACACCCTGGGCCAATGCTCTACCACGGAGCCAACTGGGCAGGGCCATTTCTGTTTTCAATCAACTCTCCCTTTCATTATTTTCTATCATCAAAACATGCATTCAGCCTGACCAGGTGGTGGCGCAGTGGATAGAGCATCAGACCGGGATGCAGAAGGACTCAGGTTCGAGACCCCGAGGTTGCCAGCTTGAGGGCAAGCTCATCTGGCTTGAGCAAAAAGCTTGCCAGCTTGGACCCAAGGTCGCTGGTTCGAGCAAGGGGTTACTCAGTCTGCTGAAGGCCTGTGGTCAAGGCACATATGAGAAAGCAATCAATGAACAACTAAGGTGTCACAATGAAAAACTGATGATTGATGCTTCTCGTCTGTCTCCATTCCTGTCTGTCTGTCCCTATCTATCCCTCTCTCTGACTCTCTGTCCCTGTAAAAATAAATAATTTAAAAAAATTAAAAAACAAAAACAAAAACAACCCATGCATTCAACACCATATCTTTTTTATCAATTAATATGATTTAAGATAGAATTGTGTGACTATAACTATTAAAATTAGCACAGAAGATGCTCTAGGATGTCAAATCATTTCTATCACAAAACTCAATTAAAGGCGAGACATTTAGAGCCCTCAGGAATTATAAAATTATCTTCCTTTATGCTACTAGACTTCTAAAAAATACTGATGGACCTTTGATCTTTGAATCTTTTTCAGGGGATTCAATTAACATTTGTAATTCTGGTACTTTAGGAAATTCACCTAACATATCTAAGTTTTGTTTTATTAGTTCTAAAATTAGGATCATAGTAAGTCTATAATTTTAAAACTGTATAAGAAGAAGTAACACTGAGCCTGACCAGGTGGTGGCGCAGTGGATAGAGCATCGGACTGGGATGCGGAGGACGCAGGTTCGAGACACCGAGGTCACCAGCTTGAGCGCAGGCTCATCTGGTTTGAGCAAAACTCACCAGCTTGGACCCAAGGTTGTTGGCTCAAGCAAGGGGTTACTCGGTCTGCTGAAGCCCACAGTCAAGGCACATATGAGAAGGCAATCAATGAACAACTGAGGTGTCACAACGAAAAACTAATGATTGATGCTTCTCATCTCTCTCCTTTCCTGTCTGTCTGTCCCTATCTATCCCTCTCTCTGACTCTCTCTCTGTCTCTGTAAAAAACAACAACAAAGAAGTAACACTGAGATAAAACAGTAGAGCACAGTGGTTAGGAAAGCAGACGCTGGAACCAGACCGCTTGGATTTGGATGCCAGCTGCATCACCTACTAGCTGGTGGGCTTGGTGAAGTGACTTACCCTCACCATGCTCTCATTTCCTCATCTGCAAAGTGCAGGCTCATAGCTGTGATGATTAAATGAGTTCATACTTATGAAAGACTTGGTGCCTGGAAAAGAAATTCTACTTTAAATACTAATTATTGTTATCAAACACATTCACATCATTCTCTGACTGTACTGTTGAAAATGATATTTTAAGTGGAATGGAATTATAATTTTAATCAAACAGTAAATTGTTCTAGACATTTTTAGTCTGTAAATATAGAGTCAAGCTGGATATCTCCTCTGCATTGTCCCTCCTACCCCACCCAGCTTTGCTATCCTGGAGACTTTTTGAAGGTCTATGACATTAATGGCATTTCTAGTTCATGTTTTCATAAACTGTGGGACTGAAATTTCAAAACATCCAACTAAAATTTTCACTTTATCAGTACTTAAAATGTAACACCTATGATCAATCATTTACTTTAGAAGCACGTATAAAAAAATATAGGAAACAATAATACACATTTTCCTTAATTTATTCTATACATGTAATGTTATTAAATAGACATAGTGAGATTACTTAATACCTCAGTAAGTTTAGGGAATCCAGTGAAGTGTAGGCAGGAAAGAGAAATGGGAAAAGAATGCATCCAAAACATTCAAACTCACATTAAACTTGTCCAAAAAAATTTGCATAACATGTTTCCCTGTGTATATTTCTTTCCTGTTGGTTGATTTCAACTATATTTTTGTTTTGTCAAGTCATTAACCTTAAACTACATTTATTTAAATATCCACTATAAAACCAAAGTAACAAAAATAATTTCTTCTCACTGGTGGAATATGAGTTATCTCACAAAGTTGGTTATGATGTATATACTAAAAGCTATATATACTTTTAAAATGAGTTTATACTTTTAGAACATGAACAATAAAGGTATACTTTTATATATTAATAATGACATTATCTTGACAAATAAAAATTAAGTAATATTTCTCATTCTGTACATTGCCTTGTTATTTACATATTAGTTCCCTTTGCATAACAATACAAGCTTTAAGATATTTTATATTAGTAAGATAGTAATATTATGTTAATATGCCTCCTTAAAATTATTGCTAAGCAGTATCATGATAAAATGTCATCTTACATGCAATACTATTAGATAAATAAAGCAGTATAACCTTTCTGAAAGCATTTTTACAATATATATTAAGAACCTTAAAAATGTTCATCTTCACCCAACTTCTAGAAAGTGATTTTAAGAAAATAACCTGCCCTGGCCGGTTGGCTCAGCGGTAGAGCGTCGGCCTAGCGTGCGGAGGACCCGGGTTCGATTCCCGGCCAGGGCACACAGGAGAAGCGCCCATTTGCTTCTCCACCCCTCCGCCGCGCTTTCCTCTCTGTCTCTCTCTTCCCCTCCCGCAGCCAAGGCTCCATTGGAGCAAAGATGGCCCGGGCGCTGGGGATGGCTCTGTGGCCTCTGCCCCAGGCGCTAGAGTGGCTCTGGTCGCAACATGGCGACGCCCAGGATGGGCAGAGCGTCACCCCCTGGTGGGCGTGCCGGGTGGATCCCGGTCGGGCGCATGCGGGAGTCTGTCTGACTGTCTCTCCCTGTTTCCAGCTTCAGAAAAATGGGGGGGGGAAAAAAAAAGAAAATAACCTAGCCTGACCAGGCGGTGGCGCAGTGGATAGAGTGTCGGACAGGGATGCGGAAGACCCAGGTTCGAGACCCCGAGGTTGCCAGCTTGAGCGTGGGCTCATCTGGTTTGAGCAAAGCTCAGCAGTTTGGACCCAAGATCACTGGCTTGAGCAAGGGGTTACTTGGTCTGCTGTAGCCCCATGGTCAAGGCACATATGAGAAAGCAATCAATGAACAACTAAGGTGTTGCAATGAAAAACTGATGATTGATGCTTCTCATCTCTTTCCGTTCCTGTCTGTCTGTCCCTATCTATCCCTCTCTCTGACTCTCTCTCTCTGTCTCTGTAAATAAACAAACAAACCTAAATTAAAAAAAAACATTTTATATGTAAAGATATTTATTACAGTATGATTTATAATAGGGAAAAGCAGAAAAGTTGGAGTAAATTATAAAATAGCATATGGCAGTCATTAAGAATTATGGAGAGCATTGTAAAAACATGGAGACTGCCATGCTGTAAGATTTCTAAGCTATGTAAAAGGCAAAATGGAGCAATATATCATCACAATGACATTTTTAAAAAGGCATAGAAAAAATTAATGGAACAGAATGCAAAATATGTTAACACTATGATCTTATGAATGATGGAATTAACATGTAATTCATAATTTTCTGGATGTTCAAGATTTTCTAAAATGTACATTACTCACATTTATAATCAGAGAGAAACCTATGGTATAAAGAAAAATTAGACTTAAGCAGGTTACTGTTAATGCTTATTAATGTGTTCATTAAAGGAGTATTTATTAAAAATGTACTGATGGGCCCTGGCCGGTTGGCTCAGCGGTAGAGCGTCGGCCTAGCGTGCGGAGGACCCGGGTTCGATTCCTGGCCAGGGCACACAGGAGAAGCGCCCATTTGCTTCTCCACCCCTCCGCCGCGCTTTCCTCTCTGTCTCTCTCGTCCCCTCCCGCAGCCAAGGCTCCATTGGAGCAAAGATGGCCCGGGCGCTGGGTATGGCTCTGTGGCCTCTGCCCCAGGCGCTAGAGTGGCTCTGGTCGCAACATGGCGACGCCCAGGATGGGCAGAGCATCGCCCCCTGGTGGGCAGAGCGTCGCCCCTGGTGGGCGTGCCGGGTGGATCCCGGTCGGGCGCATGCGGGAGTCTGTCTGACTGTCTCTCCCTGTTTCCAGCTTGAGAAAAATGGAAAAAAAAAAAAAAAAAATGTACTGATGGGAGGTGTGTGTGTGTGTGTGTGTGTGTGTGTTGGGCGGGAGATCAATTAGAAAAGGTAGACATGAGCAGATAGGCGCTACTACCATTATTCCTTTTTGCAAAGTGTGTGCGCGTGTGCACATGTGTACGTATGTGTGTATAATTTTTTAACTTAATTGTGTTAAATCGAAATGGAGAGTACAAAATGCGTAAACTCTAGGGGAATACGGCAGAAAAAGAGAGCTATCACCAGTCACAGCCCATTTTATGCACACAGCTACTTCCCTGAAATAGACATGTCCCGATTCCAATCTGCTTTCCTCTGACAGATTTCTATAAAATACATTTAGGCCTTATCAATGAGAGCATTAAGGGTAAAATTAATTTCGAGTGAAATATCAAACTAGGTCCCTTATATAATAATATTACTTCAAGCAGGCAAAGCTACACTGTTTCTTGGAACGTAAGGTCCTTTCCTTAAGGGTCAACATTTTCCTTCTGCTAAGAGTTATGTTTTAAATTTACTGTAAGGATACCCAGTTGACCAGGCAAGTTTCTTATTATAAGGACAAATGAAAGAGCCCAAGCATAGCTCGAGGAAAACCTAGCTGTCAACTTCCTTCTTTTTCTTTTCTTTTTCAGCCTCCCGTCTCTCCTTCCCCAAAATACATGCACGCCCTCCGCAAGATGAGGCTCTGTCATTCTGAGGGGCTGTGGGGAGAGAGGGCATACTGACACCTAGTCCTTTTAAATTGCAGTAACTTATTTTAAGAGACTGTTTCTATCATTTTCACTTGATCATAGAAGAAATCCAGGATTTTTTGCATGCAATTTAATGATACAAAATTGTATAGAATCAAAAATAAAAGTTGCCAAGAAGGGCAGCCCCTCAAAAGTAACCTACCTTGATCTAGCAGCGTCTGTCCTTCCATGCCTGCGTCTCTGCACTCATCTACGTGGGCAAAATGTTCTTCTTCCGTACAAATGAGGTCATGCTAAAACTCTGTGTGGTACCTTGGTTTTTCTGCTTAATGATATATTTTAGATATATATATATATATTTTTTTCATTTTTCCGAAGCTGGAAACGGGGAGGCAGTCAGACAGACTCCCGCATGCGCCCGACCGGGATCCACCCTGCATGCCCACCAGAGGGTGATGCTCTGCCCATCTTGGGGCGTTGCTCTGCCACAATCAGAGCCATTCTAGCACCTGAGGCAGAGGCCACAGAGCCATCCCCAGCGCCCGGGCCATCTTTGCTCCAATGGAGCCTTGCTGTGGGAAGGGAAGAGAGAGACAGAGAGGAAGGCGAGGGGGAGGGGTGGAGAAGCAAATGGGCGCCTCTCCTGTGTGCCCTGGCTGGGAATTGAACCCGGTACTCCTGCATGCCAGGCAGACGCTCTACCGCTGATCCAACCAGCCAGGGCCTATTTTAGATATATTTCAACGTCAGTATTATAAATCTTCTTCATTTCTTTGTAAGAACTTCATTGTTTTTCACTGTGCGTGTGTATATATATATAATATATATATACCATGATGTATTTCATAAATCCTCTACTGAGAGAAATTCAGGTTTGTCTGATATTTTTCACTATTATAAATAAAGCAGATGGTAGCAATATTAAGTGAACTATCAGTAATCTCTATAACTAGGAGCGGCAGAAAACTCTATAACTAGGAACGGCAGAAAAAGACAAAATTTTGCCCTCAGGACATATAAAACAAACCCACTTCTAAAAAAAAGCTTTCCAGGTTAACTTATATATAAATTGACCATATAGTTTATTGTTCACACAGAACGCTTTTGAGAATGAAAGGGGAGCTATTTATGTGTACTCGGTGCTAGCCCTAGAGCCACCTAGTGGGGTGAAGCCAGGTCCAGCCCCCTGTGGCAGGAGTAGGTTGGGGAAGCCATTTGTGCCAAGCAAGGTAAAGAGGACTTCTACGTAGGAGGCTGGTTGGCAAGGGCAGCAGAGCCTGAATGGGTGAAAAGGGCATCCAGGTGTGACAGTGGTCCTTGGGGTGTCAGAGACTCAGCAGGGAGGACAGTGGCCACGCAGAATTTTGACCTAATGTGGGGTTTGGAGCCCAATTGGTATGAAAAGGGTATCCATGCATCAAGAGTAGGGAGGTGGGCACCGTGCTGGACTTTGGAGCTCAACAGACCTGAGAAAGGCCTCCTTGCGGGGGGGGGGGAGTGAGGGGTGAGGGGTGTGCTCACGTGGGGCAGTGCCCTGACAAGGGCTGTGAGAACCCATGAAGGGGAAGAGGCTATCCATACATGGGGCATTGGCAACAGAGCTGGGGCACTGGTTACATACTGGGGAGATAAGTAAATATATTTAAAATAATAGAAGCTAGATTCACTCTAGGAAAAGAGAGTTACAAATATGGAAAGAGAAAAAAACTAGAATGGTTGGAATTAGATGTATCAGTGAAAATTCAAGGTTTTCAACAGATAGAGATGAGTAGAGAAATAAATTTAGGGATGTGCATGTGTGTACCTACATAGATGCCCTACTGAGAATACCTGAGACCACCAACACCCCAATAGCAAAGAGCACACCTAATACCCAGAACTTGGCTTCCAAACCATAAACACAGAAGGAATGCTAGAATTAGAACATCCTGGTTTTACAGCCTCTAATGGAAGAAACGAGTTAGATAAAGGTCATCAGTTTGTTCAAATTATTAGTTGAAAAGTGATGGCAAACTTTGTCATAGTAGGATCAGGCTTTTGCCTCCTGAAACAACGGACCAGTACTAGCATTACTAAAAGTGGGACAGCCAGATCTGGCGTGTCTTGTACTGGGATGGATTATGAAGTACACATCACCACTACAAAGGGCTCGTGCCCGCTGGGCCTGAATCTAAATAAATCTCCAGAGAAAACACCCACTTAAAGGAAATAAATGACCACCCCCACCCCCACCCCAAGGATGCCCACAGAAAAATTCAGAATGTGGAATAGTCTATGTAAACCAATGACCCGTTTTCTACAATAAGCCAATGACATAAAAAGCAATAGATTCAAGAAACTTGAGAAGCCCACTAACCAACTGTCATGTGTAGATTGTGTGTGGAGTCTAATTTTAAAAACCAACTGTAGAAGGACATTTTTGAGACAATTGGGGAAGTGTGATTATGGACTGGGTGGTTGACAGATGATGCCAAGGACACACTGTTAACGTGTATAGGTCTTAAAGGCATTCTGATGGTATAAAACTGGTCATGGTTTTTACAGTGGGAGGGAGGGTGAAATAACACGAACGCTTAGGATTGCTTTAAGATATTTTGGTAAAAAAAAAAAGCAAAATAAAGAAGAGATGAATGAGTCAATATGGAAAATGTTGGTAATTGTTGGATCTGGGTGACATGTGTATAGAGCTTCAGTGTGCTACGTTCTCTACCTTTGAGAATGCTTGAAAATTGTTCTAATAAAAATAATCCTTCAATGATTCCATGGCTTACTGTGAAAAAATCCCAACTCTGTACTCTGAGTTTATGGTCTTCTTTTCTAGCCCAATTCTACTTGTCCAGATACACCTGTTGTGATCCCCATGCATGCCCTCTACACAGGTACAGTAATAATTTGTGTGGCATAATTGTCCTGGCTGCTTTGCATACTCTGTTTTTTCCACGTAAATATCATTATCACCCACTATTCTGAGACGCATGGCCCAAAGATGTGGTTTAAAAAAAGAATAACTACTGCCTAACCTGTGGTGGCTCAGTGGACAAAAGTGTGACCTGGAACACTGAGGTCGCTGGTTTGAAACCCCAGGCTTGCCTGGTCAAGGCACATATGAGAGTTGATGCTTCCTGCTCCTCCTCCCCTTCTCTCAGCCCCCTCCCCTCTCTAAAATGAATAAAATCTAAAAAAAAAAAAAAAAAGAGGCACTGGCCAGTTGGCTCAATGGTAGAGCATCAGCCTGGCGTGTGGAAGTCCTGTGTTCGATTCTTGGTCAGGGCACACAAGAGAAGCAATGATCTCTTCTCCACCCCTCTTCCTCTCACTTTTTTTTACTTGTTCTCTCTTCTCCTCCTCTCCTGCAGCCATGGCTCAATTAGAGTGAGGTGGCCCCGGGTGCTGGGGAGAGCTCCATGGCCTCTACCTCAGGCGCTGAAGAATGGCTCCAGTTGCAAAGGAGGCAGGGTCCCAGATTGACAGAGCATCGCCCCCTGGTCAGCTTGCTGGGTAGATTCTGGTCAGGGTGCGTGCAGGAATCTGTCTGTTTCCCCTCCTAAAAATAAATAAATAAATTGATTAAAACAAAGAATAACTATTATTTATTGAGTGCTACTCTGGGCAAGGGAATATGCTAGCTATATTCATCATTAAACAATCCATCATTAAACAGCCATGAAAAGGAATGTACGAACACATGCTACAACATGGAGGATTCTTGAAACAGCATACTAAGGAAAAAATAATCAGTCAAAAAGGGACATATATTATTCGATTTCACTTACATAAAGTGTCCAGAATAGGAAAACCTACAGTAATGAAACGTAGGTGAGGGATCGTCAAGGGCTGGGTGGGATGGGAGGGTTGGAGGGTGATGACTAAGGGGAGTGAGTTTACTTTTGGAGGGTGATAGAAATATGAAATTGATCACAGTGTATAAATTTGATTGTGATGATGGATGCATGGCTCTGTGACTATACTAAAAACCACTGCACTTTAAGTGGGTGAATGGTATAGCATATGAATTATATATCAGTAAAGCTGTTAACAAAAAAGGACCATATTAAAAAATATAAAAGCTGGTTTTTATAATATATAATAATATAATACAATAATGTAAGGGATAAAAATAGTCGTTTCTTGAGGATCTCATTTTCACCATGTGGATGAGAGAAAGGAAAACATGTTTTTGAACAGATACGTATCCAGCTTTGTTAAATCCTTATTAACACTACCAGCTGGTAAGGTAGGTGTTTTTTATTTTACAGGTGACTTTAAAGAAGTTGAATACCTTGCCCAAGGTCAGTCACATCATTAAGTGGCAGAGCCCAGATTTAAATGTTTGTCTGTCTACAAAGTAAATATTTTTTCCCACTATACTATAACTAGCTTTATAATTTTGTTTCAATAATGGAGCTAAATCTAAACAGATTTTGTATTCTGAAATAAAATACAACAACAAAGAATATGGTAAATTCTGTTTTGGTGTTAATTTTTTTAAATTACATTAAAATATCCTAAATTTCTAAGAGTTGCCTCGTGGGATATTTTAATGCATTTAGAGGATAAAATTCAAAATCTATGCATATGGATATATTTAATATTTAATTATGTATACTAAAAATTCTTTCTGAAACATATTGGCAATATCATTGTCACATAGCTCAGTTTTATCTTAAGTGGTACAACATCTTGGAAATTGATTTTATTATTACCTAGGATTAAAAATAACCAAGTCATCTATAATCCAGCTATGTGAATTTTCTTGCCCACTTATTTAACTATTTATTCATTTCAGTCTATATAGCAATCGATATAAGCTGACATTGTATAATTATTTAATGGTTGATATATCCCATAAAGGCAGAAAGCTTTTTATAAATTTTATATTCCATAGTCTCTATTTCTTAATATTAAGCACTTTTTTTCATTAGTAAATTTCTTAGGAAATCAGAATGGGCCATCAGACAATTTAACATTAAAGCACTTTTTCTTTTTTTGTCCTGGGAAAGGAATGTCGATGCCCAGGGCACCAAATAAAAACCAGAAATCACATAAATCCCCCTTTTCAAGGGCAAAACTACTTTATGTAGCCTTTGAAAGTATTAGGTTGTGAGCATCCAATCAAAAATAAATGGGATAAGAAATAAAACAAAAAGTGGACTGGTGTTAAATTGCTGCTTCTCAACATTAGGGAGTACATGTTATATAAAGAAACTCATAAAGAATAGATGATTTAGCTTAGCTCTCCTAACCACCATTTTTTTTTGTCCTAGCTTGTGCTAAAAGCTCCCAATATTTGCTAATACTTCTCTTTTTTGTCTTTCCTCTTTTAGGAGTATTTTTTTATTGCTAAAAATAGTAACCTTTTCTTGGACTTATATGAATCAAACTTATTTAGGTTTAATCCTGAATTGTCTACAAATCAATTACTTGGCTAAAGGAAACTAATATGATTTCATTGTTCTAGTTAATATTAATTTTCCTGTATATCACAAACTCAATATACTCACAGTAACCTGTGCTAACATCACTCATAATAAATCTACACATCTTGTCCACAAAAGGTCTCACAGACCATCCATAGCCCTAGCGTGATCAAAGTTCAAATTCAATTCATCATATTATCTGCCAAAACCCCAAAGAAAATTGTACCCAATGGACTGTTAAACCACATTAGGTTGGTATTATGTAGCTCAAGAACACTGAGTAAAGTAAAATGCAGTTAAGTAAAATGCAGCCTCAAAAATATTTTAAAGGATTTTAGCTTGTTGCTGCTGAGTATAGTTATTAATATGTTAAAATAACTGCAAATTGTTTTTTATGAATGTAAGAAAATCATAATTACATTGGTAAATTGCTCATTTTGCAAAGCATGTGAATTCAGACCATTACAGGAAAGTATTAACATATATTAACAGAGTAATGGTTAACCATGTTTTCATAAATGTACTGAATTTTTAAAGGCTTGTCACAAGATTCTGAAAAAATCCTACTCTCTGAATTCATTTTTAGGGAGTGAGAGAGATAGGGAGAGACAAAGAGAGAAAGATGAGAAGCATCAACTTGTAGTTGGAGCAATTAAATTGTTCATTGATTGCTTTCTCATACATGCTTTGACCAGGGGGTTACAGCTGAGCCAGTGACACCCTGCTAAAGCCAGCGACCTTGGGGTTTGGAACCTGGGTCCTCAGCATCCCATATCAACGTTCTATATACTTATGCCACCGCCTGGTGAGGCTGAATTCATTTTCTTTCTCTCTTTCTTTTTCTTTTTTCTTTTCTTTTCTTTCTTTCTTTCTTTCTTTCTTTCTTTCTTTCTTTCTTTCTTACTTTCTTTCTTTCTCTTTTCTTTCTCTCTTTCTTCTTTCTTTCTTTCTTTCTTTCTTTCTTTCTTTCTTTCTTTCTTTCTTTCGGACAGAGACAGAGAGAGGGACAAATAGGAACAGACAGGCAGGAAGGGAGAGAGATGAGAAGCATCAATTCTTTGTTGTGGCACCTTAGTTGTTCATTGATTGCTTTCTCATATGTGTCTTGATGGGGGGGGGGCTCCAGATGAGCCAGTGACCCCTTGCTCAAGCCGGTGACCTTGGGGCTTCCAACCTGGGTCCTCCATGTCCCAGTCCAACGCTCTATCCACTGCACCACCACCTGGTCAGGCTGAATTCATTTTCTTATACTTTAACTTCACAAAGTGCAAGGATCCATGTAGAAATTAGAGTACAGAAGGAGTAACCAAATCAAGAATGGTAAGATTTTTTTGTATTCTCAGATTGTTGACATCGTAGTCCGTTTAGACTCAATCCCTTAGCCCTAAGCACTCACCGATGGCACTGAGAAGTTGGCAATCAGTGATTACAAAAGGTGCAGAAGATTTCTGAAAACTAGCTTTTGATGGACTTAAAAGTGATACTAGAAGGGCTACCCTGACTTTAAAAAGAAAGAAAAGAATGAAAAGATGCTCAGCTTCATTAGTTATTAGAGAAATGCAAATCAAAACTACAATGAGATACCACCTCACCCCTGTTAGATTAGCTATTATCAACAAGACGGGTAATAGCAAATGTTGGAGAGGCTGTGGAGAAAAAGGAACCCTCATTCACTGTTGGTGGGACTGTAAAGTAGTACAACCATTATGGAGGAAAGAATGGTGGTTCCTCAAAAAACTGCAAATAGAACTACCTTATGACCCAGCAATCCCTCTACTGGGTATATACCCCAAAACCTCAGAAACATTGATACGTGAAGACACATGTAGCCCCATGTTCATTGCAGCACTGTTCACAGTGGCCAAGACATGGAAACAACCAAAAAGCCCTTCAATAGAAGACTGGATAAAGAAGATGTGGCACATATACACTATGGAATACTACTCAGCCATAAGAAATGATGACATCAGATCATTTACAGCAAAATGGTGGGATCTTGATAACATTATACGGAGTGAAATAAGTAAATCAGAAAAAAACAAGAACTACATGATTCCATACATTGGTGGAACATAAAAACAAGACTAAGAGACATGGACAAGAGTGTGGTGGTTACCAGGGGGAGGGGGAGGGAGGACATGGGAGGGAGGGAGGGAGAGAGTTAGGGGGAGGGGGCGGGGCACAGAGAACTAGAGAGAGGGTGGCGGAGGACAATCTGACTTTGGGCGAGGGGTATGCAACATAATTTAATGACAAAATAACCTAGACATGTTTTCTTTGAATATATGTACCCTGATTTATTAATGTCATCCCATTACCATTAATAAAAATTTATTAAAAAAAAAAAAGAAAGAAAAGAAAGTGGACACCGAAAGACTTAGTCTTATGAATACTCATTCATAATAAATAGGATAATGATATCAGGATCCCCAGACTTCAAGTGTTGGCTATGGTTCTACTACTCTGGAGAAAATGACTATTGTTTCTCATTTACAGTAGAATACACTCACAATAATAGGTTAGAGCTGATTGAAGATAATTATTTTGAACGCATGGATCTCAGGCAAAAAAGTCTCTTTGCTAAACTGTGGAATTCTCAAGAGTTGTGCGTTTCAGCACATCCCGCACTGCAGTGCTTTGCAAACTCTGCTTCTGCATTTCTGATATTGCATCAGCACGGGTTGGCATTATTACAGAGAGAACATCGCTGGTGAAGCCTTATTTCATCCCAGGAATCTGCTTCTTCAGATCTCAAACTTTCATCTGTCAGAAACAACTGTAGCAGGAAAAATGGCACCCAGGAACTTTTGGAAACCAAGTGGAATGATCATATTCTGAAAGACATGTTTATAGTGCGATGGCACGAAGCAGATTCTAGATACAGAGGTAATTGCCAAACATGCCCTTTTTCATCAATAGCGATCTATATTTTGAAGGGTTTGATGAGCAATTTAGAGCTCTGGAGAGCCTGCCTGAGGACGTTTCAAAATCTGAAAGAAATTGGAATGGCTCATTTTTGAAGGATGAGTTATATTAATATGCGGCCGTAAAACTATCTGTGAATGTTGCTGTTGTAATTGCTTTATTTTTCTTCATCTTCCCCAATGAGTATATTCGCTTTATGTTTCCATTGACTTCTTCATCCTATCAAGGAAGATGCAACCTTATAAGAACTTGATTTTGTCTTGTTATGGCTCTTAAGTGCACCAGAATAAATGTAAATAATTTCCCATTGACATAAGAAGTCTCTTCTACTTACTTACCGAGTAATGCGGATTTACAGTTTATTTACATGTGGGTCTTTCAGATGATACAAGTTTTGACTCTCACACCAGGCAGAATTTTATCCCACTGATTATGTGCCGAGTCCCATACTTTCAGAAAAGTGTTGCGTCCATCACAGATATAATTCCTATTTATCAAGGCATTGGCATTTTATTGCTTCTTATTATGTTTAATTCCATCTAGATATAACGAAATTAAAATTTAATTGCTTTTGTGTGGTAATGGTAGAAGAGATAAAGAAAATCCTATTGTTGTGGTTATGAAATAGATGAATGCAGACCGTTTGCTATTGTGAAGTCACAGAGTTGAACTATATGACAGTGAATTTTTTTTTTCTATAATTTTTAGGTATGGAGCAGTACATCAAGCCCTGGGCAAGTAATTTTTCAAACCTGAGTTTTTTTCAGGTGTGCTGGAGGTCAGATCACCCAAAATTAAGTCAGATTATGGCCACAAAGAGATACCAGACTCTCACGTCATCTCAACACACATAGTCAATGTTAGAAGTAATAATAATTTAAAAAATAGGCAGAGACCTATATGCTTTTTTTTAAAAAAATCCACTGAATGGTAGGAGAATTCTGTAGTAGCTAATTCACAAGGTCCTTTGCTTTTATGCTGTTATTGGTGCTCTTCTGAGGTTTAATTCCTTGAGCTGACATTCTCAGAGGTCTCTCATTTGGGGCCCATAAATGCTTTCCTGAGTCATACAGATGCCTCATGACTCAGGGATTTCTCCATCCACCTGCACCTCTGCATCTAGGACACATGACACGTGGTGCCTACAATGACCACAGAAATGACTCTTTTCTATCCAAGTTTCAGAGGTGACCTTCCTTACTCCCAATTCGAAGCAGCAGTCACGTCTATCCGACCCAATTCCAGATGGGCAGTTTGCTGGTGGGGAGCACAGTTTCAAACCACATTCCCCCGGTCATCACCTCCCCTGAATCGTGTCAGCCAGCCCTTGTGATGCAAAGTGGGGACACTTTGCAAACCATGTCGCAGGGCTGCGGAAGACCACAGTGCTCACCAGAAGCTTCATTCAAAGGCAATGAACAGGAATGCCGAATGCCTGGTTTTAAGCCAAGAGAAAAAAAAAAAGTCCCCATTTCTTCTTTTCTTTTTCCTCTTTCCCCTCAAAATAAAATAAAATAAAAAGTCACAAATCTGCCAAAGATGGTTTCAAGCCAATATTGACATCAGATTCCAAGTCTGGAGGAGATAAATAGGATATTTAAAAATCCACAAATACGCTTCTGGGATGCCTGTTTTTATAAGGACAGCTTTTGGGTTTAAAACAAACCATACTCTTGGCAATGGAAGTGTAGTTTTTGCCTCCTGTTGGTTCTGGGAGCCAAATCTCAAGACAGTGATTGGATGAGAACGGAATGATTTTATGCCATTGAATAGTGGAGCCCAAGTATTAATGAAGAAAAATAATGTAAAGTGTAAAATGTATTACCATGTGTGGTTTTTAAAAATTTTAGGGGAAGACTTTAGTGTACCTTTTCCCCATTCCTCTTATCTCCCTCTTCCCCCCCTTCTTTTCTTCTTATCTAGTTTTCACAGTTAGACCAGCATATTCAATACACCAAGCAGAGGCAGATTTTACAGTGGGCACACCAGGTGTGCACCATGGGGGCCCTGACTTCTGAAGGGCCCCACCAAACCCCAACTTGACTTTTTTTTTTTTCTAATGACACAGGGCCCAATATTTTCTTCCGTGCCGAGGCCTCAGCCGATCTTAATCTGCCACTGACACCAAGACTCCTATTTTATGAAATACTAGAGACTACCTGTGGCCCAACCTCACCGGCCTCCGTTCTGTTGAGGATCGAGTAAGATTTTAGGCCATGATTTAACACACTGTGGTTCTAACATAACTGCTAACCAAGAATAAAGCATGAAACTTCGGGTTAAACATGGCAAAAGAGCTCTTACACGTGTCCCTGTTTCCGACTCCCATCCCGCTAACATGATGGGGAAGGCATCTGGAAAACACACGGCGACCAGGACAGAGAGGGCGGGGAGGGCGCCACAGCGCAGGGGAGGCCGATAAGATGTTGGCAGCCGAAGGCAAATAAATAGGACATCCCTGATTTAGCGCAGCAAGGAGAGGAGGAGTTGACACCCGCAGTGGGGGGAGGTGACAAGGAGCCAGCCATATTGCGCACAGCAGAACGTCAGTGTCAAGATACGAAAGCAACAGAAACTTCTGGAGAAAATGTGGAGTGGGGCTGAAGACAGGGAAGGTTTGGAAAGTTAGCATAGAGTCATCCCCTAGTGGCGGGTTAAGAAAATTAAAAAAACAAAAACAAAAACAAAAACTTAGGCTTTTAACTTCGTGCAAGGTTTGCGCAGCTGCGGCCAGGAGTAAGGGCTTGGACTAGGAGGCTCAGCGAACAGCGAGGCCTCCTGTCCCTTTTCCCCATCCGGGCTCCCGGGATGCTGGCGGCCAGGTCTACACCTGCCAGGGAAGAAATCAGAAGAATTCTTCCACGGGGAAACTGACCTCTCTGGGGGAGAAAACCTGCAGATGACCAGTGAATTAGGGGATTAACCAGTGAAAAAGCTGACCTATCACCCCATTGCCCTTCAGTCGCTCTCTTAAAAAACCTCACTAGTTGAATGTTCTGTCCACATGCAGAGCCACGTCCTGGGCCACCTCCCCGAGTCCTGTTGAGGGACAAGGACAAGAGGAAGCCTCCCACATGAAACAGGACAGCCAAATAAACAAAGAAGCAAACACTACGTAGAGGAAATAAAAAGTGTAGGGAGCAGAGTAAAACCTAAAAAAACAACAACCCTATAGTTAATATGCTTAGGGAGAGGAAAGAAAATTTCCCATCCCTGGAACAAACATAGGGCGCCATAATAAAGTAATACTCAGAGAATAAGATACAGACCTTGGCAATGAGAACTACAATATCACAAATAAAAAACCCCTTCAGTTGAAAGAACAAGTTGAAGGAATCACCCAAAATATAAGCTAAAAAGACAAAAAGATAGGCAAGAAAAGATGAAATAGAGGATCTTTTATTTTTATTTTTTTTAGTGTGTGTGTGTGTGTGTGTGAGAGAGAGAGAGAGAGAGAGAGAGACAGACAGACAGGAAGGGAGAGAGATGAGAAGCATCAACTCGTAGTTGTGGCACCTTAGTTGTTCATTGCTTTTTCATATGTGCCTTGACCAGGGGGCTCCAGCTGAGCAAGTGACCCCTTGCTCAAGCCAGAGACCTTGGGCTTCAAGCCAGTGACCATGAGGGCATGTCTATGATCCCATGCTCAAGCCAGCGACCCCACACTCAAGCTGGTGAGCCTGTGCTCAAGCTGGATGAGCCCGCACTCAAGCTGGTGAGCCTGTGCTCAAGCTGGATGAGCCCGCACTCAAGCTGGTGAGCCTGTGCTCAAGCTGGATGAGCCCGCACTCAAGCTGGCTACCTCGGAATTTTGAACCTGGGTCCTTGGCATTTCTGGCCGATGCTCTTTCCACTGCAGCACCACCTAGTCAGGCTAGTGGGTCTTTTCTGGAGGTCCAACATCTAACCAGTAGTAGGCACAGAAATATAAAACAGAGAAATTATCAAAGAAACCATGCAGGAAAACTTTCAGAACTGAGGGATAAGTGTCTATAGGTTGGAAGAGAATACTAAGAGCCTAACACAATAAATTAAGCAGCTGTCAAGAGCGATCAGTGTGGGTTGGTATTTTGGGCTTGTATGCTGAACGTTGGGAAAATAAACCAGGAACAACACATGCACACACAGAAAACCACTAAACCACCTGATGCTTTTGACCATACTAAGAGTTGTAGGGTTCTGACAGCGAGCTAGGGATGAATTAGGAATGGAAACACGAACTACTAAAGAAATGGATGACAATGCAATTGTTAATTCCGGGGAAAACTGTCGCACAAGAAAAAGAGAAATTATCAAGGCATGCTGTTACTGTTATTCCGCTGTGAATGATACGTGTACGTCCAAATCAATGTAAACATTGACTGTTGATTTAATTGAACAAAAAGTTCTTCTATTGATTATCTTAGGGGGAGGGAAGAGGAGAGCTGGAGGGGAATGGTGCTTGAGAGCCCAATCCTCCTCTTGCATAGTAGGAACTCTTAAGACAAAGCTTGAAAAATCAAGAAAGAGCAATGAAGCATGCTGAATAAGAAACAGAGAGGCAAACAGCAGGAAAAGCGGTCCAAAGAGGTTTCCTCTGGGGAATTTAGAGGTGGGGAATGGGAAGCCCAGGGCTTCAGCTACATGTCCTAAGTCTTGTGGAACTCTTTAATAGTATAGGCACATGGAACTCGGCGAAACAAACATTTTAAATGAGAAGTCATAGTAACAGAACGCAACCAGATAACCACGTATGGCATGTTTAAATCTTGGCTCTGCCTATCCCCAGCTTGTAACTTGAGGGCAAGTAACTACACCATCACGATCTTAAAATTTCCTTAAATTTGGGGAACATTTTGCAGAGTTGTGGTGAGGAGACGGCGAGATACACTAGCAAAAGCTTCCAGGGGATACAGAAGATACTTAATAAATAGCAGCCTTTTTTTTCCCCCATTAGTTCACAGCAATCAATAATTATAGTAACAGGAGGTCCTCTTAGAATAATTAACCAGGTGACGTCACGGAAATGGCGCCGTGAGAAGCGCGTCCGACAGCTCTCCCCTAAATCACAACAAATTTATCAACTAGAAACAGAAAAATTTATCCTCGGAGCATTCCGGAGTTCCACACAAACTGAAAGCAAAAGGACTGTTATCACTTGAATCTGAGAGACGAGGGTGTGGAGGAAGCTACCGCAGCGACGCTCATTCAAGCCGCCAGGGAGTGCACCTGCGGTGAGTCAGCCCATATACTTGGGAACCGCGAGCCGCCGCGAGCGGCCAATCACGAGCTGCCGCAAGCCCCCACGAGCTGCCGCGAGCCCCCGCGAACCGCCACCGCGAGCTGCCGCGAGCCCCCGCGAACCGCCACCGCCAGCGGCCGCCACGAGCCGCCGCGCGCGCCCGGTCCGGTTGAGCACCGCTGACGTTCCCGGCGGCCCGCACACTGCGAGTGGGGGTCGCCGGCCACCGGTGCCCGGAGCGCCCCATTCGCACGCGTGCCTTGGGCATTCCACGCGCCCAGGGCGCCCTACTGGCCCGCACACCCAGGGGGCTCCATTATCCTGCGCCTGGTGCGGTCCAGCCGCCAGCGGCGGGGCGAGCGGGAGAGGCTTGGGAGATTCTCTCCGTGGGCGGGGCACCTCACCCAGCCATTCAAGCTAACAATCAAGCGTTGGGGGAGGGGCACGCGCAGGCAGCCTAAAATACCTTCGGAAACACAGCTGCGACCCAATCACTGAAATTAGCTTAACCCATAAAATCTCCGCACCCTCGGTTCTAATTGATAAGATCTCTCTCAGTTCAGCGATCCAAGACAAGAGGCGTGATATTTTTTAGTGCCTCTCGCTAAAGGGGCGGGGGCAACTTCTGATTGATAGAGCCTCCATATTCAGGGATAAACGTTAACAAGAAGGACTTGGCAGATAATAAGGTCTATACTACACTAGTCGTAAGCAGAGACTAGTGCCTCTTCTTCCCTGCAAAAACAGGCTACAAAGTGTGGAAAGCCTGGGTTGAGAGGTCCAACTAAATGATAGGCGCTGAACAGTCACCTTGACAACAATTGACTCCCACCCCCGCCTGATTACACTGGAGGCCCTGACTCTCAGAGCCTTTCCCAAAGCCTTGCACTGAGTGGGGATAGAGTGGGGATTTCCCAGCTCTTTGAGCCTCTTACTCCCCAGGCAGAAGCAGTTGCAGCCTTATAGCTGGATCACCAGGCTGCTAATTCAGAAAGGGGGGACTAGGAGAGAGAATCCAGGAAAGCAAACTCTCTCATCGTTGGACCCTGCAAACGCCAACAAGCCTTTACTTCCAGCAAGACTAAAGCCAATTATATGACATTGCCATAGAATCCCATCAACTGCAAATCCCTACCTAAGAGTGACACAGGGGCAGAGCCTGGGGTACAGAGTCACCGACCAGGAAGAGGGAGAGAAAAGAAAAAGGAAGAAGTTAACCTCTCAAAATCAAGAAAAACCCACAGACTTTACAACTTGATCCACTAATTTTCTTTTGTTGTTGTTGTTGTTTGTTTCTTCTATCTTTTTGCCTTTATTTCCTCCACCTCGGTCCTTCTATTCTCTGCCCATCTTATGCTTCCCCTTTCTTGAACTACACTACCCATGAGTGTTGCATTTTATTTTTCTTCTTCATCCTCACCCTCCTTTAAGGTTATACTCCAAAACACTTAACTCTCACTCTCTCCTCTTTTGTTTTTTTTTTTGTCTTGCTTTATTTTGTTTTTTTCTCCTCCTATTTTATTTCTTCCTTCGTTTTTTTCTTTTTCTTATTTTTTCCTTTCTATTCGTTTTTTCTTTTCTCATTTTACTTTCCTCCCATATAATCCTCAATCACAAACAAATTAGTTAATTTGAAACTCAAGGCTTTTTTTTGGCTTTATTTCTCTTTTTTGCTTTTGTTTTTATTTTTTTTTCTCTTGTTTGTTTATTTTTGTGGCATTTTGGGTCCTCCCAACCCAAGGTCTCCATTGTATTTAGTCTTCGCTCCACTTAATACAACAGATTTTTACTTATTATTTTTATTTTTTCTTCTTTATTATTCTTTTTTGGTCCTTTTTTCTGATTCCCTCTTATCCCTCTCATTATATCTCTTAGTTGACCATCACTTACAAGCAAATCATCTTATGCTTGTCTAAGATTTTCTTCCTTTTTTTTTTTTTTTTGCATTTAGTAGGTCCCTACTCCCTTTTTTTGCCCCTTGAACTCTTCACCCCAAATCAGGCCCTCCATTATAGGCATGATATTTCCCTGAGGAGGGGAGAGGAGGGAAAGAGAAGAGAGAAAAAAAGGGGGAAATAATAAATTTTTACTGTTTTTTTTTGTGGGGTGTTTTACCCTTTTTTTTTTTTTCTTTTTACTCTTTATTAATTCTAATTAGTGCTATCAATAAGACCACCCTCAGATGCCGATAAGAAAGAGGAAATCGAATATTATGGATACAAAAGAAAGAGAGGTAACACAAATAGATGTGGAAAAATCTATGGAGAAAAGACTTAACATATTGGAAGCCTTGGAGCTAAATGACAGAGAATTTAAAATAGAAATCTTAAAAATACTCAGAGATATACAAGAAAACACAGAAAGGCAATATAGGGAGATCAGAAAACAACTCAATGAACACAAAGAATATATTACCAAGGAAATTGAAACTATAAAAACAAATCAAACAGAAATGAAAAACTCAATTCACGAGCTGAAAAACGAGGTAACAAGCTTAGCTAACAGAACAGCCCAGATTGAAGATAGGATTAGTGAAATAGAAGACAAACAACTTGAGGCACAACAGAGAGAAGAAGAAAGAGACTCAAAAATAATAAAAAATGAGAAAGCCCTACAGGAATTGTCTGACTCCATCAGAAAGAATAACATAAGAATAATAGGTATATCAGAGGGAGAAGAGAAAGAAAATGGAATGGAGAATATACTCAAACAAATAATGACGAGAACTTCCCAAGCCTGTGGAAGGAACTAAAGCCTCAAATTCAAGAAGCAAACAGAACACCAAGTTTTCTTAACCCCAACAAACCCACTCCAAGGCACATCATAATAAAGATGACACAAACCAATGACAAAGAAAAAATTCTCAAGGCAGCCAGGGAAAAGAAGAGTACAACATATAAAGGAAGGCCTATTAGATTATCATCAGATTTCTCAGCAGAAACTCTACAAGCTAGAAGAGAGTGGACCCCAATATTTAAAGCCCTGAAAGAGAGGAACTTTCAGCCAAGAATACTATACCCATCAAAGCTATCCTTCAAGTATGAAGGAGATATAAAAACATTCACAAATACAGAAAAGATGAGAGAATTTATCAACAGAAAGCCCCCACTCCAGGAAATACTAAGGGGGGTTTTCCAACCAGATTCAAAGAACAAAAGAAAACAACACCACAAGTAACAGCTCCACCAAGAACACAATAAAACCAAACTTAAACTGTGACAACAAAGGAAAAAAAGGGGGGAGAGGATGGAGATTAACAGTAGCAAAGGATGATGAAGTGCAGAAATACTTATAAGATAGGGTACTACAATGAATATGGTAGGTACACTTTTCATTACTTAATGGTAACCACTCTCAAAAAAACCACCACAAAAACACTTGACTTAAAAAAGGTAGCAACAGAGGAAAGAAGTATGGAACACAAACAAACAAAAACAAATGATAGAAAAACAAAAGAGAAGAATCAAACTAGATACAAAACTAACAGAAAGCAATTTATAAAATGGCAGTAGGGAATCCACAAGTGTCAATAATTACACTAAATGTAAATGGATTAAACTTACCAATAAAAAGACACAGAGTAGCAGAATGGATTAAAAAAGAAAATCCAACTATATGCTGCCTACAAGAAACACATCTAAGCAACAAGGATAAAAACAAATTCAAAGTGAAAGGCTGGAAAACAATACTCCAAGCAAACAACACCCCAAAAAAAGCAGGTGTAGCAATACTCATATCTAATAATGCTGACTACAAGACAGAAAAAGTACTCAGAGACAAAAATGGTCATTTCATAATGATTAAGGGGAAGTTGAATCAAGAAGACATAACAATCCTTAATATATATGCACCAAACCAAGGAGCACCAAAATATATAAGACAGCAACTTATTGACCTTAAAACAAAAACTAACAAAAATACAATCATACTTGGAGACCTCAATACACCGCTGACGGCTCTAGATCGGTCATCCAAACAGAGAATCAATAAAGATATAGTGGCCTTAAACGAAATACTAGAACACCTGGATATGATAGACATCTACAGGATACTTCATCCCAAAGCGACAGAGTATACATTTTTCTCTAGTGTACATGGAACATTCTCAAGAATTGACCATATGTTGGGCCACAAAGACAATATCAGCAAATTTAGAAAAATTGAAATTGTACCAAGCATATTTTCTGATCATAAAGCCTTGAAACTAGAATTCAACTGCAAAAAAGAGGGGGAAAAACCCACAAAAATGTGGAAACTAAACAACATACTTCTAAAAAATGAATGGGTCAAAGAAGAAATAAGTGCAGAAATCAAAAGATATATACAGACAAATGAAAATGAAAATACGACATATCAGAATCTCTGGGATGCAGCAAAAGCAGTAATAAGAGGAAAGTTCATATCACTTCAGGCCTATATGAACAAACAAGAGAGAGCCGAAGTAAACCACTTAACTTCACACCTTAAGGAACTAGAAAAAGAAGAACAAAGACAACCCAAAACCAGCCGAAGAAAGGAGATAATAAAAATCAGAGCAGAAATAAATGAAATAGAGAACAGAAAAACTATAGAAAAAATCAATAAAACAAGGAGCTGGTTCTTTGAAAAGATCAACAAAATTGACAAACCCTTGGCAAGACTCACCAAGGAAAAAAGACACAGGACTCAAATAAATAAAATCCAAAATGAAAGAGGAGAGATCACCACAGACATCATAGAAATACAAAGAATTATTGTAGAATACTATGAAAAATTATATGCCACCAAATACAACAATCTAGAAGAAATGGATAAATTCCTAGAACAATACAACCTTCCTAGACTGAGTCATGAAGAAGCAGAAAGCCTAAACAGACCAATCAGCAGGGAGGAAATAGAAAAAACTATTAAAAATCTCCCCAAAAATAAAAGTCCAGGCCCAGACGGTTATACTAGTGAATTCTATCAAACATTCAAAGAAGACTTGGTTCCTATTCTACTCAAAGTCTTCCAAAAAATTGAAGAAGAAGCAATACTTCCAAACACATTTTATGAGGCCAACATAACCCTCATACCAAAACCTGGCAAGGATGGGACAAAGAAAGAAAACTACAGACCAATATCTCTAATGAATACAGATGCTAAAATACTAAACAAAATACTGGCAAACCGAATACAACAACATATTAAAAAAATAATACATCATGATCAAGTGGGATTCATCCCAGAATCTCAAGGATGGTTCAACATACGCAAAACGGTTAACGTAATACACCATATCAACAAAACAAAGAACAAAAACCACATGATCTTATCAATAGATGCAGAAAAGGCTTTTGATAAAATACAACACAATTTTATGTTTAAGACTCTCAACAAAATGGGTATAGAAGGAAAATATCTCAACATGATAAAGGCCATATATGATAAACCATCAGCCAACATCCTATTAAACGGCATAAAACTGAGGACTTTCTACCTTAAATCAGGAACAAGACAGGGTTGTCCACTCTCTCCACTCTTATTCAACGTGGTGCTAGAAGTTCTGGCCAGAGCAATCAGACAAGACAAAGAAATAAAAGGCATCCATATCGGAAAAGAAGAAGTAAAGCTATCACTTTTTGCTGATGATATGATCCTATACATCGAAAACCCGAAGGACTCCACAAAAAGATTATTAGAAACAATAAACCAATACAGTAGGGTCGCAGGATACAAAATTAACATACAAAAGTCCATAGCCTTTCTATATGCCAACAATGAAATATTAGAAAACGAACTCAAAAAAATAATCCCCTTCACGATTGCAACAAAAAAAATAAAATACCTAGGAATAAACATAACAAAGAACGTAAAGGACCTATATAATGAAAATTACAAAGCATTGTTAAGGGAAATCGAAAAAGATACAATGAGATGGAAAAATATTCCTTGTTCTTGGATAGGAAGAATAAATATAATCAAAATGGCCATATTACCCAAAGCAATATACAAATTTAATGCAATTCCCATCAAAATCCCTATGAGATTTTTTAAAGAAATGGAACAAAAAATCATCAGATTTATATGGAACTATAAAAAACCCCGAATAGCTAAAACAATCCTAAGGAAAAAGAATGAAGCTGGGGGCATTACAATACCTGACTTTAAACTATATTATAGGGCCACGATAATCAAAACAGCATGGTATTGGCAAAAAAATAGACACTCAGACCAATGGAACAGAATAGAAAGCCCAGAAATAAAACCACATATATATGGTCAAATAATCTTTGATAAAGGGGCCAACAACACACAATGGAGAAAAGAAAGCCTCTTCAACAAATGGTGTTGGGAAAACTGGAAAGCCACATGCAAAAGAATGAAACTCGACTACAGCCTGTCCCCGTGTACTAAAATTAATTCAAAATGGATCAAAGACCTAAATATAAGACCTGAAACAATAAAGTACATAGAAGAAGACATAGGTACTAAAATCATGGACCTGGGTTTTAAAGAACATTTTATGAACTTGACTCCAATGGCAAGAGAAGTGAAGGCAAAGATAAATGAATGGGACTACATCAGAATTAAAAGTTTTTGCTCAGCAAGAGAAACTGATATCAAAATAAACAGACAGCCAACTATATGGGAACTGATATTTTCAAACGACAGCTCAGATAAGGGCCTAATATCCAAAATTTACAAAGAACTCATAAAACTCAACAACAAACAAACAAACAATCCAATAAAAAAATGGGAAGAGGACATGAACAGACACTTCTCCCAGGAAGAGATACAAATGGCCAACAGATATATGAAAAGATGCTCAGCTTCATTAGTTATTAGAGAAATGCAAATCAAAACTACAATGAGATACCACCTCACTCCTGTTAGATTAGCTATTATCAACAAGACGGGTAATAGCAAATGTTGGAGAGGCTGTGGAGAAAAAGGAACCCTCATTCACTGTTGGTGGGACTGTAAAGTAGTACAACCATTATGGAGGAAAGTATGGTGGTTCCTCAAAAAACTGCAAATAGAACTACCTTATGACCCAGCAATCCCTCTACTGGGTATATACCCCAAAACCTCAGAAACATTGATACGTGAAGACACATGTAGCCCCATGTTCATTGCAGCACTGTTCACAGTGGCCAAGACATGGAAACAACCAAAAAGCCCTTCAATAGAAGACTGGATAAAGAAGATGTGGCACATATACACTATGGAATACTACTCAGCCATAAGAAATGATGACATCAGATCATTTACAGCAAAATGGTGGGATCTTGATAACATTATAAGGAGTGAAATAAGCAAATCAGAAAAAAACAAGAACTACATGATTCCATACATTGGTGGAACATAAAAATGAGACTAAGAGACATGGACAAGAGTGTGGTGGTTACCAAGGGTGGGGGGAGGGAGGACATGGGAGGGAGGGAGGGAGAGAGTTAGGGGGAGGCGGAGGGGCACAGAGAACTAGATAGAGGGTGACGGAGGACAATCTGACTTTGGGCGAGGGGTTTGCAACATAATTTGATGACAAAATAACCTAGACATGTTTTCTTTGAATATATGTACCCTGATTTATTAATGTCATCCCATTACCATTAATAAAAATTTATTAAAAAAAAAAAGAATAATTAACCAACTCTGGCACAGTAACCTTTGGCCGACTATCACTCTGGGCAGACTATTACATTGGCTTGCTTTAGACTCTTGCTAAGTGGCCAGGCTGTTGCCTGAGAAACAGTGGTTTAAGCTCGACATATGGATTTCCGTCTAAGTATGATGGATGCGGTTAAGGTGGCAGCTGGAAAAGGTGGCAGCCCAGGAGCAGGTGGGGGAAGGGAATTGATGAGGGCTTTCTTCAAAGGGCTGGTGTCATTTTTCTCAGGTTTGTCATCACCTCTGGGTCGATCACTTGAAATCCAGGTGTCAGATACCAGCCGCAGGCCTTGCAAAAGCAGCGGGGTTGATAGAGGAATTTGAAAGTTTGGGAGCGAGAGAGGAAAGGAGGAGACAGTATCTGATGCCAGCTGCCATTCTGGTAGAGGACAGCCATCCCAGGACGTGGCACTGAGAGACCCCTGAGCAACGAGGTAGGATGAGAGGGTCTGCCGGATGTGAGTGTGGAGGGGACACACGTGAAGTGTCCTTCGTGTTCCCAGGCTTGGCTAGTTTCCTTGAAAACCTCACATCCCCAAACCTGAGCCCAAATAACTAACTCAGGACGTTGCTGTTCATTCCCTTCCCACTTTGACAAATGAGAACATTTAAGCAAAGAGTTTAAAATTTGGCCCCAAGACTGAGTGTTTAGCAGAACCAAGATTTATAGCCAGGTGACCCTCGCTCCACAGTCCACTGACTTTTTCGTTCTATCCTCCTCTGGAGATGACCTTGTTTATATGAAATAGAGCCTGCAAGCCCTTTGTAAAGCATGATGTACCTCAAAACATTTGAGATGCAATTGAACATCTGAGACGCTGATGATGACACCTGAAAATCAGAGAAGCTGATACATTAAGTGTCACACCCAGTGCATTTTAGTTTGTGGAGCAGGTTGAAGAAGAGGAGGGGACAGAAGCCTAAATGGAGACACGGTGGAAGTCAGGATGAAAGGGCACGGTGGGTTTTAGTATTTCAACAGGAAAAAAAGAATATGATTATTTCTGAGCCACAGAAATTGCTCGGTTGACACATTTCTTTCTTCCATAAAATAATTATATTAAGTAAACTATCAGTTTTCTGAGTATAAAATTCAAGAGGGATCATTTGAAGGCTGTTCCACAAAAAAAGCTTAGGTTCTGGCTGGCGGGGACTGGAGCTCACCTGAGTGTCAGGAATGCAGATCTGGATGCCACCTGGGTCAGCCAGGACGGGCATTTAAACAGCATCCCCGCGCGATGTGAATGCATTTTGCAATCTCAGAAGCATTGCTTTAGGCCAACAGCAAAATGTTGTGGATGGAGAGAAAAAAAAGGGGTGTAAATTTGGGCAAGGGATTTGCAAGTTACACCTTTTTTTTTTAATTTTATTTATTCATTTTAGAGAGGAGAGAGAAAGGGAGAGAGACAGAGAGGAAGAGAGAGAGGAGAGACAGAGAGAAGGTGGGGAGGAGCTGGAAGCATCAACTCCCATATGTGCCTTGACCAGGCAAGCCCAGGGTTTCGAACCGGCAACCTCAGTATTTCCAGGACCTTTTTTTTTTTTTAATGAGAATATGAATTTCAGCGAGTATCCTGAGTACTTTTTACGACTAATCAGACCGTGAACAAATCGCTCCAATTGCCACAGAGTGACTGAACTTGGCTGGGGAGTGTGAGTGAGGGGGAATATTTCTTTTTATAAATAAAGTGCTTTAAACAAACAAAGTGTAGGTATTAAAAGGGGTTGGGATATTTAATTCAAGCTACATTATAATTAGCCAAGGATGATTTTATAAGTAATTTCTCAAAAATATAGCTTAAAATTTTCCCTCTAATAATGTTATGTATGTGGTGAATAAAATAAAAACAAAACCTTGTGGATTTCTCGCTTGTTAAAGCAATTCAGTGTTTTATAAAGAGGTTTGGTTCATTCCTTTGGCGTGCTCAGGAAAGGGTACCAGGCACCTTTGGAAAACCCAGCATTGGGGCAGGAAATGGTACCCCTAGGACTTCTAAGTCCTGCTAGGGGCTAGCTCACATTTCCTGCTGCCTCTCACCATCACTTACGACCTTTGCTCTCTCCACAGACCAGTATTCTGGGAGTTATTGGTGGAGCCATGAGACAGGGTGACAGAGATTCAAGGACTCACATTTATAGCCTCTGGTGTCTGACCCAAAGGAAATGATAACCCCTCACATTCTCAGGAAATAAATTAAGAATTTATACTCTTTTCAATCAGTTCATCAACAGACATTTAGAAAGCACCAACTTTTGCGAACAGCTCTGTGCCGTGCGTCCAAATGTAAGCCAGAGTTGTTTTCTTCTTCCGGAATATTTAAATCCCTGCAGCAGAAGCAGCCAAGTAATTCATAGAGGGGTGGGTGAGGCATATTTGGGTAGGAGGGAGCGCTGGATAACAGATGGCCGGCCTGGATTTAGGACTTGTCAGTGGACAAAGGACATTTGGAGTCAGAGGTCATTAATTTTCACATTTTAGAGTTATGGGACCAGGTTTGGAATAGTTTAATGACTCACCCAATGTCATCCTCACTGGTAAACAGGCAGAGCTGAAAATAAAACCCAGATCATCCATTGCTGAATTCCAGGAGGAAGAATAGCCCAGGTGGTGAGGATGATGGTGGCAATGATGATGAAGATAATCATGATGAAGGTGGTGGCGGCGGTGGTGACAGTGATGACGATGATGGTGATGGTGTTGATGAAGATGACGATGATGATGATGATGATGATGGTGCTGGTGGCGGTGGTATTAAGGAAGAATAAAAATTGAGAAAGTCAGTGGTAGGGACTCTCCTCCTCAAACAAAGGACGTACCTGTTACTCCTTCCACCAACGTTGTTTGTTTTGGTTGAAGGAGAAAAATGAGTGGCCTCAAAGGACTGAAATTGAGGACAAAAAGAGGGATCTGGCACCCCAAGGTGATCTTAGCACATACGGGCTTTCCCAGAGCTCCATGAAGTGGATGTTAGTGAATAATCCTTGTCGTAACCCACAACCAAGGTTAAAGAATCAGGAGCTTCCCTAAATGCATCTGGCAAGCATTTCGTCTTCCCTTAAATAAAATAAATTCCCTTAATAAAGCCAACGGAAGCAGGGGTGGGGGTGGGGGTGGGGGGTGGACAGGGTGTGTATGATTTATTAGGGAGCAAGGAGAAGGCCCGGACAGTTCTGAACTATCTGTTGAGAACTAGTGGTTCTAAAACCAAGTTGTACATTGGTTTCTCTTTTCTTGTGCCAATCTTACATTTTTTAAAAAATATAACTTTTATGAATATCATCATTAGTGCTATAAGTGCAGGGAAGTATAAGTTAATTCTACAGTAAAGTGATTATTAAATCCATTAGTCATATGCAGGGAATCCATAATTAACTTATTCTCCAGCATCAAGTAAATGATTCTACTGTGTGCTTTAAGAAAGCAATTGTTCACTAATATGCAAAATACAGCAGAACTATTAGATCATAAAGCTATGCAATCTTATAATTAAATTATAAATTTTACATATTTTAATAATGTGCTTTATATACTTTAATTGTTTTCTACGCAAGATTAAAAGGAGGTGCCACGCTTTTTTCCCAGATACATTATATCTTGACCTGAACCACGCAATACTTAATAATAATTGATGAGCATCTACCGGGGGGTGACAGCAGTCTTTCAGCAACGTCAGATGTTTCTTTGCATTATTGCCGAGGACGAAAATGAAGATATGCATTAGTCTTAAGTGGAGTTGCAGCTATCCCCTTGGGCTTTCTTTTGTTTTGTCTTGTTTTTCCCCCTCTTTTCCTGTTATCACAACCACAGGCATCCATGTTCTCTCTTCCTGGGCTTTGTGCGTACGGGGCTGGTCCCCGCTCCCACTGCCGTGGCTGCCTATGTGGGTAAAAGCAACACGCACATTAAATTCTCTGCAGGGGACGTATGCGCCTACACGAGCCATCTATTGTTGTTATTGTGTTTTGGATTAAGTAATGATGCCATTCTTTTCTGTGTGCACAAGTAAGTGTGTTTGAAAGAACTAGAGAGATACCATGGGTCTGTGCCACAGGGCGGTGGGGGGAGGGGTGGTGTCACCTCTGTAACCTTGTGCTTTTCCAAATCCCGATCGATCTATCGATGGCTGCAGCGGGAGCTGTCATGCAGGTTTCCTTTATTCTCCCGCAGAGGGGGCCAACCTTTCCCCTCGATGGTTACACTATCCAGGCCACTTTCCAGTTTTCAGAAATGACATTGCATTGAAGATTCTTTCCACAGCAGCGGAGTCAACAGCTCTCTCCTCCCTTCATTCATTCAGCAAACACGAGTTGAGTTTACCATGTGCCCAGCCCTGAGCTCAACATGGGAGTATGCGAGATTTAAAAAGATGAGGTTTCTTGATCTAAGTTGGTGAAGCAGGTATATCACTAATGCTTGAACAGGATGCCAAGGGTATGAGTTTGCTAGGGCCACCATAACCAGGTGCCACGGACTTGGGTGGCTTAAACAACAGAAATTTATTTTCTCCCGGTTCTGGAGTCTGGAAGTTCAAGATCAAAGGCTGGTTTCTTCTGAGACCTCTTGTCCTTGCTTGGAAATGGCCGCCTTCTTGCTTTTTCTCATAGTCTTCGCGCGTGAGCGCACGCGCGCGCGCGTGTGTGTGTGTGTGTGTGTGTGTGTCTGTCTGTCTT
Organism: Saccopteryx bilineata; assembly: GCF_036850765.1. Lineage (NCBI taxonomy): Eukaryota > Metazoa > Chordata > Mammalia > Chiroptera > Emballonuridae > Saccopteryx > Saccopteryx bilineata. Next base: position 191,396,108 of record NC_089493.1, on the reverse strand, counting down.
GTCCTAATCTCCTCTTTTCAAGGATACTAGTCATCTGGCCTGTGGTGGCACCATGGATAGAGCGCCGACCTGGAGGCTGAGTCACTGGTTCAAAATCCTTGGCTTGCCTGGTCAAGGCACATAAGACAAGTGACCAATGAACAGCTAGAGTGAAGCAACTACTTCTCTCCCTTAACCCTCTGTAAAATCAATAAATAAAATCTTTAAAATATAATTGCCCTTTAAAAACAACAACAACAAAAACAAGGACATCAGTCATATTGGATTAGGGCCCAGCCCAAATGACCTTATTTTAACTTAATCACTTCTTCAAAGCCCCCCCCCCTCCCCAGTAGAACCCCTTCTGAGGTTCTAGGGAAAAAGACTTCAATATAAGGATTTTGAAGGCACACAAGTCAGTCCACAAGATCAAGAGATCCCCAAGGGACAGTACAAGCCCAGTGTAGGGTGGGAAAGGCTTCTTGGGGGTAACTGGAGTCTGGGTGCTGAAAGAGAAATAGGAGCTATTAGGTGAAGTGTGGGGAAGGGGGTAGGCAATCCAGGTGGATAAAACAACATGTCATGACGAGTCTTGAATATAGCCAGAGTTGAGTGCAGAAGGGATCGGGGAAGGGACTGACACAGTGTTGAGGCTAGAAGGTCCACCAGCCTCGGAGGACCATGGGAGTCATGCTAAGGGGCTTGGACTTGATGCTGAAGGCTGAGAGAAACCACTGAAGGATTCTAGGCTGGGGAATGGTGAGATCAGTTTTCATTTTTACAAAGAAGCTGGTATATTTAGGGGCCTGATAAAAAGGTCACCAATGGCCCTAGGAATATCTTCAGATTTGCTCCAGCATCTGAAATTCACAACACCAAAGAAACACTCCTTTGGGTCATTAGCCTATAGGCACAAACCTCTTTATTTTCTTGATGGCACTAATCAGGATCTGTAATTATTCTTTTTTTTCTTTTTTTTTTCTTTCTATAAAGCTGGAAACGGGGATAGATAGTCAGACAGACTCCCACATGCGCCCCACCGGGATCCACCCGGCATGCCCACCAGGGGCGAGGCTCTGCCCACCAGGGGGCGATGCTCTGCCCCTCTGGGGCGTCGCTCTGCCGCGACCAGAGCCACTCCAGCGCCTGGGGCAGAGGCCAAGGAGCCATCCCCAGCGCCCGGGCCATCTCTGCTCCAATGGAGCCTTGGCTGCGGAAGGGGAAGAGAGAGGAAGGGGGGGGGTGGAGAAGCAAATGGGCGCTTCTCCTATGTGCCCTGGCCGGGAATCGAACCCGGGTCCCGCACATGCCAGGCCGACGCTCTACCGCTGAGCCAACCGGCCAGGGCCAGGATCTGTAATTATTTAACTTGTTTACGTGTTTGTTGCCCTGATGGTCAGTTTTCTGTAGCTTCTCTGTACCTCACCCAGCACCTGGCACATAGTGGAGGCTCAGTACATATATATTTGTAGTAAGAACGTATGAGTCATCCTCAATTAAACAACACATTAAGCTATTAAAGCCAATAAACTGATCCAGAGCCCTTGGGAATAAAACACGGGTCAGAAAAGTTCCGGCAGTGGTGATTAGGAAAGTGTAGGATCGGTCAGATTTGGTGATGTCATGTGGGGCAGGCCAGTGGGAGAAGGTGGCTCCTGGGCCCCCACCTCACTGAGGGGCTGGGTGGGTGGGAGATGAGGACTAGTTGAGATCATGAACATGAAAGTGATTCACATACTGGACTTGGAAACTAGACAGCTGCTGGAACCACACCTCTGCCACTAACTAGCCACGTGACCTTGGGTGACTGCTTACCCTCTCTGGATCTCCAATGCCTCATCGTGAGGGTAGTAAAATGATAGCTCCTACCTTTTAGATTGTTGTGAGGGTTAGAGGAGTTCATATAAGAAGCGTTTACAACAGGGTTTGGTACATTAAGTGACTTATGTCAGTTTTGGCTACTACTATAATATTTTTAAATTTTAATCAAAAGAGGCACCATTGGTCCCCTTGACTCTGATCTCTACTCCCTTTTCTCCAGAAGTTGCTCCTATTTATTCTCTACAACCTGAACCATGCTACTAGTCTACTTGAAAGTCTTAGGCCTGCAAAAGGAACCTTGACCGACCCAGCAGTCCCTCTGCCCCCAAAACTCAAAAACACTGGTACATAAAGACACATGCACCACCACAATCACTGCAGCAGTATTCACAGTGGCCAAGACACGGAAACAACCAAAGTGTCCCCTGATAGAGGACTGGGTAAAGAAGACGTGGTACATATATACAATGGAATACTGCTCAGCCATAAGAAATGATGGCATAGTGTCATTTACGACAACGTGGATAGACCTCGAGAACATTATACTGAGTGAAATAAGTAAATCAGAAAAAACTAAGAGCTGTATGATTTCACACATAGGTGGGATATAAAACTGAGACTCATGGACATAGATAAAAGTGAAGTGGTTACCAGGGGGAGGGGGATGTGAGAGAGGGGGTGGGGGGGAGGGTTTGGGGGAAAGGGCGTAATGAAGGAAAAATATAAGGTGACAGAAAATGATTTGACTTTGGGTGATGGGTAGATAATGTAATCGACAGTTCAAATACTATAGAAATGTTTACCTAAAACCTATGTCACTCTGTTAAATTTAATTTTCTAAATAAAATTTTTAAAAAGAATTTAAAAAAATAACAAAGAAAGAAGGAAAGAAATAAGAACCTTGACTTGAGCCGTTTGTCACACATGTATTAGGTGACTGTCATGGTCCAGGCTCTGGAACAGAAGACATGCAAAGGATAAATACAGAAGGACAGTCAATCTACTGATCTGTTCACATGGTTTAGAGCAGCATTTCCCAGAGCGTGGTCCACAGACCTCCCATCAGCATTCCTGCTCTGAACAGCAGAAAATCAGACATATACGCACTCTGAGCAGACTGAGGGCAAGAAGTCTAGGGCCTGACACTGTCCCCAGGGTATGGCGGGAGTTGTGGAAAAGGAGAGACAGGAAGTGGGCCACTGAGAGCTATAACGTTCTTTCTGACAGATAGGTCATGTCTTTCCTCCACCCAGAGGAGAGCTACTGAGCCTGCAAGAGGTCTAAGCTCTCGGCAAGAAGGAAATGCACGAAGAAATCAGACCCTACCACGCCCCCTTAGTTGGACCCTCCTGCACCAGACCAACTCCCCTCCCTAGAATTGGCCAACAGAGCAAAAGCCCGTTCAATTTGTGAGTTCTGAACACAGAATTATTCTCTGTGGCAACTCCGATACTGGCAATGGGAAATGACGCTCTGTCCTGTTTATACAACAGCCGCTGATAGATAGTGACTTCATAGTTAGATATTTATGAGAGGTTTCATTTCAAATAATATAGTTTTGGCCTGTGGCGATGCAGAGGCTCTTACCCATTATTACCGAGAAGCGAAATCTTCAGGATATTGTAACTCTAACTGCAGGGTCTGTGTGATCTACTCGGAAGAACTGGAGAAGTTAATACTTCTCAAAGCAATGAAAGCTTTATTATGAAAAGTCTCATTAGGAAGTTATCTGTCCCTAAAACATATAGGTTATCAGAAGGTCAGGTATAAAAAAAAAAACACAGCAACTTTTCATATTTTGCTTTCCCCTTATGACTTCTATCACATAACAAGGTAATTAAAAAGAAACAAGGACCCCAGCTTTCCACGACAGAAACCAGACACCTGGCCATGACCTCCAGCCAGGTCCCAGCTCTAAAGTGAGCTGGTGACATCCTTCTTTGGTGTTGCAGGACAATGGCCTTTGCTGGGTTGGGTAATGAGGCCTCTGCTAACGTAGTGCTGTCCAAGACCTAGAAACTGTCATCAAGCCTTGTGTGTCCTGTGTCCCCAGTGGTATAAGAAGACTAGCCCGTGCTAACATCACCTGGGCATGGCTGCCACAGTCTGTGGGTTTAATCTTTGTCATATTATGGGAGAGCCTTGGCAGCTGAGGAAGGGACTGGGTCCGGGGAAGGTGGGTGGGTAGGGGGATACAAAGACCCTTGAAGGATGGGCGTGGGGAATGAGCAGGGAACACCATGTCACTGCAGCTCTTCTCAAAGGGATGCCCGATGGCACAAATGGGCCCGAGTCACAGAGGCTCCCTTGGTTTGGGGAAGACAGAATAAAAGCTAAGGTGGTTGGGGAAAAATTGGGCAAGAAATAAGAGTGATAGATAACTTAGCAGAGGGGTTCAATTTGTGTGTGTGTGTGTGTGTGTGTGTAATGCAGGAAATGTGAGCAGGACCCATCGTTGATTCATGCTGTCCCTTATCCCTGCCTAAAATTTATACGTTGAAGTCCTAACTCTCAGAACCTCAGAGCAGCACTTCTATTTGGAGATAGGGTCTCTAAGGAGATGATCAAATTCAAATTAGGTCATTCAGGTGGGCCCTAGTCCAGTGACGGGTGTCCTTATAAGAAGAGGAGATTAGAACACAGACATGTACAGAGGGAAGTTCATGGGAGGACAGGGGGAGAAGTCGGCATCTACAAGCCAACGAGAGAGGCCTCAGAAGATACCAAGCCTGTGACCAGCTTGATCGTGAACGTCCAGCCTCTGGAATGGTGAAAAGACCAATTTTCTGTTGGATAAGCCATCACGTCTGGGGCACTATACTGTGTGGCAGCCCTAGGAAATTAATGCAGCCAGTGAAGTCATTCGGAGCAGCTAGGAGGAGAAAGGCAGCCTCTAATGCACAACTGTGGATCAGCATCCACAATGTAGTTCTTTTCAAAGCGTGAACCCCAAAGCGGGGAGCGCGACCTTCTCCCGTGCGTGGGCTCTTCTGCGAGCTGCACCAGACTTCAGCTGCAGATCCTGCTCTTGGGGGCCCCAGGCATCCCTTACCCGGGTTTACATCCTTTTATCTTGATGACAAGATAAAGGGGCATCTGCGTTTTTCTCTCGGATTACGCCGTAAGTGAAGCGACTGAACGAAGGGCTAGCAGAGAGGATTTCCTGGGGCAGCAGGCCTGCGGAGAGGCGGTCCCCGTTTCAGTAGCCAGCCTGCTACTTTATTTCCAGTCATCCTATATTGGACAATTTTTATTTTGCAGAGTTTGGGAATGGTGGAAATGAGAGCTATGATTTTATTATGTAAAAATGAGGAAGGATGGGATGTGTGCTTTCTGCCCTTGGATAGCTTTGGCTAGAGCCCTGGCTCTCTACCCTGTTACTAGTTAGTTGAGTGACCCTACTTAACCTCTTTGAACCTTATATCCCTCTCTGTAAAAGAGGAAAACATCTTTATAGGCTTGAATAATACAAAATGGGCCGTATACTGAACACCGTACCTGGCATATTATTGCATGTTCAATAAGAACAGAAATTCTGGACACTCCAACCTCATCCTCCTAACAGCACCGAGTTCCTACTTCAACAGGCAGGAGAAATCAAACGGGTTCGATTTGGGGCTGCCCGACTAGACTCCACGTTAGCTATGCCCAAACAAGAACATCTGTTCTTGAAAGTCGAAACGCAGTGCTTGATATCCACGCTTTGTTTTTAAGGTTTTTCTTTAAATCAAGAAGTGCAGAGCTGTTAGGTGCCAACAAAAACCAGTTAAACCAGAAACCGTGGTTGGGGTTTTTTGTTTGTTTTAGGAATCGTGTATTTTATTTTTATAATAAAAATAGCTCTTATTGAACATGCAATAATATGCCAGGTACGGTGTTCAGTATACGGCCCATTTTGTATTATTCAAGCCTGTAAAGATGTTTTCCTCTTTTACAGAGAGGGATATAAGGTTCAAAGAGGTTAAGTAGGGTCACTCAACTAACTAGTAACAGGGTAGAGAGCCAGGGCTATCACCAAAGCTAACCAAGGGCAGAGCCACAGGTCCTGACCTCTCCAGGGCACTGCTCCTATTTCTCACAGGGTCCGCTTGTTTCTTCTCATCAGCCTTCTGAACAATCAGCTTTAGAGATAGAAAGTTCAGTGGCCACCCCCGAGGTAGGAAGGCGAAAGAGACGTGTTCTCATTGCCGCGCGCATCTGTTTTAACTCCTGTTAGCGTCTAACTCGTATCCTGGAGCCTTCCCACTACTTGTCACACGAAGGAAGTAGACGGGAGGAGATTTGACAGGGGGTGGTGAACACACCACCAGTGATCTTTCATATAATTGTACACCTAAAACCTACATAATTATTATTATGCAGTGTCATTCCAATAAGTTCAAATTTTTTAAAAAAGGAAAAGAAAAAAGAGGGAGGCAGAATGGGTCCTGAGACCAAACAAATCCTGGTTCAAACCTCAGCTCTGCCACTTACTAACTATAACCTGAGCTGGGAAATCTCATCCAATCATTGTTTTTCTTATCTGCAAAATGGGTTAACAGCTTCTTCCTTATAGCGCTGCTGTCAGAGGGTTGACAGCACAGGTTAGAGGCGTGGCGATGACTGGCACTTAATAAACTGTAACTATGGATTAGCATTTAGACACCATGAACACCCTGTCTTTTTATGTGACTCATAACATCAAGTCTATAGAAACTATCTGGGAAGAAGCAAAATGAGAAAATCCCTGATGGGCTGCCTTGTGGTGATTATTCGAAATATTTTCCCCCAGAAGAATGAATAAAAGTTATTTTAAGCCTACATCCTATTAGGAAAACATTATAAAACTCTGAGCAGACAACAGTGATGTGGATAGTAAGTACAGCGCTTATGAAACCACTGTATGCTTTTCTGCTAAAGCTATAACTTAATTGCCCTTAATGTACTCTCTTGGTTAATACGGCAAGCAAATGGGGACAATTTGAAATACCTCTATTAGCATGTACAGTGTCAGAACATACAACTTGCCATTACAAATGCACAAGATTCATTGCAACGGAAGGCTTTCCTTATACATACAAAGAAATGTTTGAGACAGGTCGCCTGTGGAGTGCTGAGAAGACCCACGATCCGCGATCTTTCACCTCTGCAGAAATGAAATAGGATTGTCTCGCTGTGTTCCAGGAGCAGCGAGCAAGTCAGAGATCTGTTTCGGGGGCAGGAGGCCAGCTTTTGTGAACTCCTCTGGCGGGGCTTTTAGAAGGAACTGGTGAAAGGCTAGTTCCTGTTTGTGAAAAGATGACTTTAAAAAAGTCCTTTCTGGGTACTGGCTGGTTAACTTAGTCGGAGGGTTGTTCCAAAATGCCAAGGTCGCAGGTTTGATCCCTGGTCAGGGCATGTCCAGGGAGGGAGCAACCAGTGGACACACAACTAAATGGAACATCAAATGAATGCTTCCTGCCTGACCTGTGGTGGCGCAGTGGATAAAGCTTCGACCTGGAAATGCTGAGGTCGCCGGTTCGAAACCCTGGGCTTGCCTGGTCAAGGCACATATGGGAGTTGATGCTTCCAGCTCCTCCCCCCCTTCTCTCTCTCTGTCTCTCTCCTCTCTCTCTCTCTCTCTCTCTCTCTCTCTGTCTCTCCCTCTCCTCTCTAAAATGAATAAATTTTTAAAAAAATGAATGCTTCCCTCTCTCTCTCCGTTCCTCTCTGTCTTCCTAAAATCAATCAAAAAAAATTTTTTTAAAGTCCTTTCTGGGGAAGAGTGATCTGATTTGGTAGCAAAGGTGCCAGCGATCCCTCCACGTTGAACCTCTACCACTTGATTTTGTGGGTAGCTAATGTGCTATGTTGATTTCACAGTTCCACGTATTTATGGTTTTCTTCATATAATGCTTAAATGGGGCTTCAGGGAAGGCATTTCCTTTTAAACTTTTTTTTTTTCAATCACAAATATAATCGAACCATACAACTACATTCTGCCTCTTTTCGTAAACCCCATTCCTATTGGAAACATTTTGTTAAAAGCTCGGATGATCAAACCCATAGAAACTAAACTGTGAGAAGTATCCTAATGGGAAAAAGAATGAGAGCCTATGGCACAGGGGGTTGGGGGTTCTAGAAAAGAGATGGTCTTCCACAGCCATGGTTTATTTCTGAAAGAAAGGGTAAAGGCATACATTTATTTTCAAAGGAAGCTGAAGACTAAGAGATGGCAAGCTGCTTTAAAATGACCGAGACTGAACTGGAAGCCTCGATGATGGTACACTCGTCCACCACCCCTTACGATGCTGTTGTCTGAGCCTGGCCGAGAAGCAGGGAGAGACACACACTTGTGCCTCTTATTTTAGGGCCGGAGTAGCTGGACTTGGAAATGACAGTTCACCTGCTGCCTGAACATAGGTTCTGTAACAAGTCCCATTGTTATCAGAAAGTCGGGACACAGGGCCAGCATCTCCTGCTCATGCAAGATGAGCCACTCGAAGCAGTTCTGATAGAAGGGTCAGGGATTTCAGCGTGGCCATGCTTCCTACTGCTAAGCCACGTGTTCCTGGGAAATGCAGTCCATTATCTAATTAATGAGCATCATTCCTTGTCATTGGAGCATGGGATAAGAACTCCTCTTGGAAGGATGCAGGGGTCTGCTACAAGAGTAGCAGATAGAGAAAGAGTAGCAGATAGAAACGGACTCCTTGCTACAAGTCTTCATGGTCAACAGTCCACACTCAGACTCAGAGAATAAGTAAAAAAAAATACAATGAAACAAAACAACTCCCATTTCTATCCCTGGAAGAGCTTTGGTAATGTTGAGGGTTAATGTGTGTAGAATAGTAAAGGGATACGACCTGTCAAACGGGGAGTCCTTCCAGTTTGGGGAACCCATTGTATCTAAGAACCAAGAGGTTTATGTGAGAGGTTATTGATCCACTAAATTTTTCTTCACTTACATCTGACTATTCCATGGTGGGACTTATTGGAATTTAGGGACAATTCTGTTGTAGGTAGCATTAAATACAGTATTAAAAACCCATCCTGGTGTTCAGTTAGTGCAGTGACTTCCAGGAAACTGATGGAGGCCCACATTTCATTTTAATCAAAAACAAAAACTAGAAAATGTTGCTCCCTAAATGGGAACAGTGAGTTTTCTAAGCACTGCAGAGATTTAATAAATATCATGTATGATTAATTCAGATACAACCCCTGCCACTTGAGGGTTACTCAGTACATATAATGGCCTCCTTCTCATTTTTTTTAATATGAGGTAAATGCAGACCAGGGAGCCACTGAGCAGTCAGCCAACCCTGAGTACGTTTGTAATCTTGGACTCCATAGGGATGTCTTTTGTAAAGATAAAGAAGGAACGGGTTGATGTCTCTATTACAAGATTCTGTAATGCTAGGACTTCTACGAGCTTAAATGATGGTTGGGGGTCCATTCTTTGAGAAGAAATGCGAAATTGTTATTTTAGTTACTTGTAGCAGCATTGCGTTAGGATGCACACTTGGCTTAGCCTACCATATACGTCCTTGTCTTGTTCTGTTGAACTCCTATGGCATGCAAATTATTCAACGTACTCTTAAAAATACATGTAGTAGGCCCAGTAAAATACATTGGCTAGCATGAAAATCAAAGGAAATAGTAGTTTGGAATACCGATCGACGTTACTAGGGTTTCGAATTGTGAAATAGTCAACAATCCTTCCCATCTTATCTCGGAAGACAAACTTGAACTTGTCACTGGTTTTCATAGTCAAGTTGCTATAGTCGACGTTATCACCAGAAATTTCAATGGTGGCAAAGCTGATCTTGCGTTTAAAGCTGGAGATGGAGCTGTTGATGATGTTAGTGATATTGACTTCTTCCACTTCCTTCGGCATCTCCTAGTTCATAGACAATGCAGTTAGTTGCAAGACTTGACTCAGCAAAATAAATAAGTGAGTATTTATGTACTTCAAGGCTTAAGTATTGCATAATTAGGTTTAACAGAGAGTGGCGCTGAGTGCATCAGAAATTGGCTGGTAAGCCAGTCTTGGCAGTCCTGCTCTCCTGTTTGTAGGCACTGATTCCCAGTCATCCGCTGGTATAATGGGAAGAATTACTATTGCTCGCTCTAGCCATGGGGAGCTGTGTGCTAAATGCTCAATTCACAGGCTTTGAAGTTAGCTGGCCAGAGTTCAAATCCCATTCTGTCTCTCACTCTTGTGAAATTTTAGTCACCTTAATCCCTTTAAAACTTGCTTTCCTTGCCTGCAAAACGGTAATGATATGAATACCTGCCTCATGAGTCTGAAGGGCAGATTAAATGGTGTAAATGATGTAAAGCATTCAGTAGGTGTTCGATGAATTCCATTCTGTTCCTGGGATGGGGGAGTTATTGATCATGAGAGATACTAGAAATCAGCAGTGTCCTGAGGTCTCTGCCACACAAGTAGAAACAGTGGTGCTCCCTGAAATTCCAGGGAGTTGCCATTCTCCAACATGCTGTGGCGACACAGGATGTGGGGGACGTAGTGAAGTCAGAGAGGATCGAGTTTGGATCCTTGGCCAAGCCATTGACTAGATGTGGAGTCTTAGATGAGCTACCTCATTTTGCAATGGAGCAGGTTCCTAAACAGTAAAATTGGGATACTAACGGTACCCATCTGAGTGGCTGCTGGGTGGACTAAACGAGATGCTGACAAGCTGTTTGGCAAATAGCAAGTACTCTGGATGAAACTATTAGTGCACACACAGCCAAGTAAGGACTTTCTGGTGTCTTCAGGGAAGGCTCTCAGTAATTCCCTAATTCCCTTGTGCCTGTGACCAAATGCAGATTCTTTTTGTAATTAACCACTGTCCCCGTAAGAAAGACTATAGAGAATAAAATAAGTAAGATCCATGTTCTTATTTGGCTGCTGCATTTGATCAGTTGCCTTGGTTACTTGGGTAATACGACTGTGTGAAACATTGTTCACAATGGTCGAACACCAGGGGGAAGGCAGCCGGGTCTTCGGGGTATTCTGATTCTTCACTTCCTCACCCTGAGATCCTGTGTAGCCCTAGCACTTGACTACAGGTGGGCACCTCTTCTGTATTAGTCTCTATCCTTTGTTTGCTTGCTAGCATGAGCTTTCATATGCCAATGTCTACCAAGTTGGGCTTCCAAAGGATCCCTGGGTTCCATGGGTCTGTAGAGAATGAGAGTTAAGAGCATGGCCTATTACCTACCACCAAGTGGGAATAACAGATGAGTGTCAGGCTTTGGAGCCGAGGAGATTTAGGTTCAAATCCCAGCTCTACCTCTGACTATCTGTGTGCCCTGGGAAAGGTCACTTACCCTTCCTGTACCTCAGATTCCACAACAATAGAAATGGAAATAGCCTTACTGGGTTGCTATGAGCATTTCTGTTACTGTGTCTGGCACATGTGAGTGCTCGATAGGTAACAGTCATTATTATTATTCTGAGAGCTGGACCATGTTTCCAATCAGCAGAAAAATATGCTCATCAAGAAATTTACCACACTTTGATTTTTTCATATACTTTCCAGTACACCATGATTTGTTAAATTTGAGAAAACAAGAAATGCAACAAAAGAAATTAAATAGCAAAATACATATTAATCTGAAACTCATATGTAGCTGATCATACTTGGTTTAATATTGGGTTTTTCATGGATGCTTGTTCTTGCAGTTGAGATTTTGTGTTGCATACAGATAACACAGTTCTTATTTTCTGCTGGGAAATTAAACGTATTAATATCTCATAGTATTTGATGAAAAGAACAGTTGTTATTTTTTTTTTCCTTCAAAAAGCATCACGACTTCCAGAAGCTCTTACCTGAACAAGGATGAGAATCACTGCGGCAAAGTGAATGGCTGCGGGGGCAGGAACCAGGTCAAGGTCATGGCACAAGTGATGCAGACGTATTTCACATAGAGGGCCCTCAAAATTCTTACCCTGTCTTTGGCTGCCATCTGCTGTAAGGAGCTGTAGTGGGCGACTGCGTATTCCAGCAGGGCCCCAAACACGAAGCTGAAGCAGATCCCCAGGTACACGTCGATGGCTTTAATGAAGCAGACGGTGTTGGGAAGGGAAGTGCGGGACCCGATCATCAGTGTGGTCATGGACAATACGGTGGTCACCCCTAGGAAAACAGGTAGGCAACGTTCCCACGTCAGTGGCCAGTGAACCTTCCACCGATCCCTGGAACGCCGTCTCCATTCAGGACTTGGCAAGGTGGGGACAGGGCTCAGACATGGAACATGGCTCATTTTGAAAACCCTGCAGCCTTCCGGAGCAGGGTTGACTTGTCTGTTCTGTACAGATACAAGTGATAGGGTTTTCTAAATGTTTCACCTTCTGTCTTCTCATTGGAGGGGTGTGTGTGTGTGTGTGTGTGTCTAGTATGCAAAATAAGGAACAGGAGACCATCCAATCACAATATTCCCTGATCTACCACTGTTAAACTTACGTTTCAAAATGCACTACTCCTAGAGTTGTCTGGCTCTCCTTTCCTTCCTCTCTGTCAAGAATCTCTCTAGCAGCCAACTCCTAGAGCTGTCCTGTGGGTATCAGTGAAAACGACCGTAGAAGAAACAGAGGAGTGGGAAGGAGAGAATAACCAGTTCTTAGAAAACTTTGGTGGGAGCCGCTCACCGATGCAGGTTCTCGCAGGAACCGAATCCAGGGAGATCCAAAACGAAACCCAGGATAACACCACCAGGAAAGTGGACGGGACGTAGGTTTCCAAAATGAAATACAGGACATTCCTCCGAAGCTCGAACTGCAAGACCAACCGCGTATAATTGCCTGAGAGGGTCAACAAGAGGCAGGAAGTCATGTCTGCTCTGGCTGCACAGAGTGGTTTCCCCACAGAGTGTTTGATTTAGTGATATTCACACAGAGCCGTTGGTTATTCACCAAAACCTAGCTCATCACGAACTGTCACCACAGTTCTCACAAAAGAAAATGTTGTTGTGCAGAGTGGGGAGTCCAGGGGTACTGATTTTCCCCGCCCACAATCCTCTTCCCGGGCTTTTCGCTGTCATACTACACTTGCAGCATCGTAACTGCTGGTGTCCTGTCATCTACCTCACCAGGCTGGGTGTGGCGCAGGTAAAGGTGCCAATCCCAAACCCCACCACCCCACCACGCTGCGGAGGGGTCCCTGCACCCCACAGGGATCAAGTGGAGAAGGGATGACTTTTCTGACTCAGCCGTTTCGCTTTTGCACAATTCATCCCACGAGTTACCTGTTTCCTGCTGCGATCGGGTGACTAAGGTGAAATACCGCTGTATGGTGTACTGAGCCAGCCGCAGGTTTTCCAGCCCACGCACGGAGTCGTTTCCGCGCAACCAGCTGAACTCCACGTCGTTCCCATCGTAGCCCCCTGGCGAGGGAAACAGAGCCCGGGTCAGCGCAAGGAGGGAGCGCCTTGAACTGGGCTGGACGGTGCCGCGTGCCCTGGAGACGGCGGTGGCTCTCTCTTGAAGGCGCCAAGTCCCAGGATGGTTCCGTGTAGAACTTGGCACCATTTCTCAAGTGTTAACTGCTGCGTCTACTCAGAATGCGACGACCTGTGAGGGCCGTGTGCCTTCAATCGAGAACCGGTTCAGTGCCAAGTCTAGACCTGGTAGATGCTAAGCCTCCACAAATGGCTGCTCTCATTAGTTAAGTATTTACTGAACACATATCTGTGAACACACATTCTGTGCTAGAGTGTCTTCCAGGGCTGTCTGACGCCTCCGACAGTGTTCCCAGGACTTTACAATGGATCTTTTATATTTCCATGGTGGCAAAAAAATGCAAAAAGCAAAAATCCTGCAGCCAGCCACTTTATTGGTGTCTATAAACAGGCATTTTGATAAACCTCAAAGCAGTTTTATCTATAGCGTTGATAACAGTAGTAATAGCTGCCTTTTATCAAACATTTATATTAAGTCCTTTACACATTAAGTCTCTAATGTGCTCACAAACTTGCAAGGTAGACATTTCTATTTTATTTCTTTTTTCACATTAAAATTTTAAACTTTTTTATTGATAAATTTTAGAGAGAGATCAAGAGAGAAAAGGAGGAGGAAGAGATTAGGGGAGGGGTTGAGAGAGAGAGAGAGAGGAAGCATTCATTTGTTGTTCTATTTATTTATGTATTTACTGGTTGCTTCCCAATGTGCCCTGACTAGGGATCAAACCTGCAACTTTGGGGATCAAACCCGCAGCCTTGACATTTCAAGATGATGCTCTAACTGGCTGAGCGAACCGGCAGGGCCTTTTGTTACTTTTTTTCAATTGCAGTTGACTTTCAGTGCTATATGAGTTTCAGGTATACAGTATAGTGGTTAGACATTTATATAATTTACAAAGTGATTCCTCACAAGAGATCTAGTACCTGCTTGGCACTATATATACTTACTTCAGTCTTCAGTGTTGTTGACTATATTCCCTATGCTGTGCTTTTTATACTTTCTGAAATTGGGATTGATCTTATAGTTGAGATATATATTATAGACATAATATATGGTACACACATTCATACACACACACACACACACACACACACACACACACACACTACCATTTGACCCAGCATTCACTCCTAAGTATCTGTCCAAGAGAAATCAAATCATGTCCACAAGGAGACTTGTACACAAATGTTCAGAGCAGCATTACTCATCATAGCTGAGAGGCAGAAACAAGCCAGAGGGCCTTGTACTGCTTGTACACTTCTGTGTGTTATAACGAGGAATAAAGCAGTAAAAAGGAACAAGGTACTCATTCATGCGCCAGCATGTACAGACCGCAGAAACATCGGAGCCAAATGCAAAAGACCACATGTTGTATTAATCCTGTTTATAGGAAAGATCCCCCAAAGGCAAATTCACAGAGACAGAAAGATTAGCAGTAGCCTGGGGGCTGGTGGTGGCAATGGAAGTGACTGTCAATGGGCACAAGGGGTCTCTGTGGGTGACAAAAATATTCTCACAATATTATTTTCCTACTCCAGGTCTAGAGATGTTAGTTCTACTTACCCAAAGCCACACAACCAGGGATGGGAAAAGCCCAGTGATGCTGGTACCTATGCTCTTAAGCAGGGGTCCCCAAACTACGGCCCGCGGGCCACATGCGACCCCCTTAGGCCATTTATCCAGCCCCCGCTGCACTTCCGGAAGGGGCAACTCTTTCATTGGTGGTCAATGAAAGGAGCACATTGACCATCTCATTAGCCAAAAGCAGGCCCATAGTTCCCATTGAAATACTGTAAATCAGTTTCTTGATTTAAATTTACTTGTTTTTTATTTTAAATATTGTATTTGTTCCCGTTTTGTTTTTTTACTTTAAAATAAGATATGTGCAGTGTGCATAGGGATTTGTTCATAGTTTTTTTTTATAGTCCGGCCCTCCAACGGTCTGAGGGACAGTGAACTGGCCCCCTGTGTAAAAAGTTTGGGGACCCCTGCTCTTAAGCATGGAGCTACTGCCTTCATATTCTCAGGCGACTGGGAGTAGGATGGCAGTGCTGGGACCACCTTCTGCGGAGTCTCAGCTATGGTACCCACTGTCTGGAAGCAGTTACCTCCCCTCCAAGGGCAGGGAAATAGTCATGAGCTCTTAGAGGATTTCCAGATAAAAATTGCGGATTTTCCTTTGGAAGCACCCCCAAACTTACTGAAATAGTCTTGTCCAAATAAGCCTAGGATCCCAAAGAAAGAAAAAAAAATCTAAAAATGTGAGTCCTATAAGCTCCTACTTGGACAGTTTGCTTTGTGGGATGGTATCAATTCTTTTCTAGGAATGGCGTTCAGGGAAAAAAACCTGAATTGGTCAGGTTTCTCTACCCGGGTAACTGCTAATAAGCGTTCAGCGATAGCTTCCTGTGCTCACTGGGGGTGGTGTTTGCGCAAGCAGACTGCTGAAGTTTCCAGGAGAATCTCACTCCCGGGATTTGACATGAGGACAGCCAGGCGCGGAGGGCAAGTACTTTCGCCATGTGGGGTTGAAAGTTGAGTGCTCATCTTGATAACCTCAGGTTGTCTTCTGTCCCCAAACGGCTGTACTGCTTCAAGAAGGTTATGCATGCATTTAATCAATAAGGTAATTAATCTGCCTGTCCGAGTCTTTCATTAAATGCCTGCCTCTGAAAAATGACTGTTGCTTTTATAACAGTCGTGTTCTTTGACGTTGGCCACTCGTGTCCTCATGTAAGAGGTGCCCAGCGGTCTCCAGCGCTTGACTAGCTTTTCCTCCTCACACAGTTATGCCTTGATTCCTTCATGATGCCTATCTGTGGCACTGTTTTCGCTGGGACAGTGGTCACAGGTGCCACTTCCTCGAGTTTGGTGGGCACGTCAGAATAGTGTACTAGGGAACAACAGCGATACTCAACAATGCCATGTGACACACGTCAACGCCGAGCAGGTGCTCATTCGTCATGAGCAGGTCCCCAGGTTGCACGTCAGATGCCCATGGACTGGCATTACTGGGGTAAGCTGTATACACATCAGACAACTTTCAGAAGTTGAAAGCAGCTGGGCAATAAATGTCTGGGATTGTTCTGTAGATTTGCCATTTCTAATCTCTGCTGTGCTGTTCTCTTTGGCTTCTGGGCTTTAGCAGATTCTGAGTCTCATTCCCTAGTCCTGTTGACCGCCATTTCCTTGGCTGTCTCGTCCACTCTTAGGTGGAAATATTCGATTTCAGTGCACAATAGTCCTCCCCCAAAGATGTAATGGTGGAAGGTTTGTCTCTGAGCAGTCTCTAAACCTCTCTGGACATACAGCCAGAAGGGCCAAATCTGGTCCTTCATTAACCGTCAAGAAAAGAAAAGCTACCACGTAATGGACTCACTTGGTGAATGCACTGATCTAAGTCACTGAAGAAAAGCATGTCAGGGGCCTGCAGGATGTATACTCACAGCTTTCCAGTTGCAACTGGCATGTCTGTGTGTCCATGGGGTATTTAGACAGGTCCATGTTACATGTGACAGTCGTTGTGATTCTAAGGAAGGAAGAATAGGTTCAAAAGAGTGTTACGAGGATGCGATAGGACGTCTAGGCGTCCCAAGAGGACTTTCACCTGGAGTCTCACAGTGCATGTGTGACTCCACATTCAATGCATTCCTGAGATTTTTCTGGGCTAAGCAACACCTGTGAGACAGTTAAAATCTGGGGTCCAGAACTCAGGAAGTTGGAATGTTGCCTATTCAGAAGCAAACTGGCGACAATATTGCAGAACAGAATCCCTCTTTGGCTTGTCTGAGATGCTTTTTGCACCTAGTTTTAAATTTTCATCTTCATGACAAACCGTGAGAAGCGACGACACAAACCTTGAGAACGAGACCACAGACTTAGGGGCTCACTTAGGCTCCCATAGCTCTCAGTGGCTGAGCTGGGGCTGGAGCCTGGGTAGCAGAGGGCACAGCTCTCAAGGTCCCCGCTCGCCAGAAGGGGGTCAGCACGCAGAGGAAGTAGAGGGCTTAGAAGGGCGCCAGGTACTGTGGCTTTTAAGGACCAACATCCAGAGATGTCCAGCTAACCATCGGCTACGCCCTCACAGTGGAGACTTTAACTGGCATACCTTCATCTCCCTTTTTTCTTCAGTGTCACCCATTTTTATTAAGAACCTTTATTTCTTAAGCACTGTGCTGGGTGCCTGGGAAAGTGGAAATGATTGCAGCACGGCGCCCCCTCCTGTAAGGGAGACGGAGAATAACAACAGCTGCAATGTACGGGGACCGTGAAGCCAGTCTCCGGGGCTCGCGGCTTTGTGTGCTCCTCACTGAGCTTCCATGACGGCTTTCTGAGGTTGGAACCACGATTACGGCGTTCTCCTTTTGCCGCTGGGGAAACTGAGGCTCACAGAATCAAATAGCTTGCCTTAAGGTCGCAGAGCAGGGACCAAGCAGGGACTTGCCCCCAGGTCTGCCTGACTCGAGTGCCAGGCTTTTAACCATCGTCCACTAGCTGAGAGGCGGATTCTGGGCCACGATACGGACAGACACACACGCGCACACACACGTACACACCCGCACGTGCACGCACATCTACGCCGGGGAACCCGGGGAAGGTGACACTAATGCCGATTTGAATCAGGGTCGAGGGAGAGGTCTCCCTAAGCTTCTTGAAAGAGGAGCTGGGGTTTTAGCTCATCTTTGCAAAATTCAGTGCAGACAAGGAGAATCGGAAGAATAACCCAGAAATTCATTGTATGGGTTTAGGCCAGTCTTTGTGTTATAGCTCCAGCCTCTTAATTGGGATTGAAGATTAGCCCCACGAGCGTCTGGCCCCCGGTACTTCTCCCCAGGTCCCTGGGAGCACTCGGTTTGCACAGGGAGGGATGCCCCCAGCCGCCCTGCAGGGACTGCCTCATGCAGCACTATAGAGCACCTTCGCTGTTCCAACAACTAGTGGCTTGATGAACGATTGGTTGGGAGGGTCTTCGGGCCTCAGAAATTCAGAGGAGGGGCAAAGGAAAGCCCATGGCTGCAGGCGGCAGAGGCCTTGGGGCCCCACACTCGGATTCTCTGTACAGAAATGACTGGGACACTTAGAGATGCATGCTGGGCAACCCAGGCCCACGTGCCCATGAAAAGGCCCAGTATGGACCCTCTGTTTGCTCTTGCTGCCCCCTATCTTCTTCCCTGGCTAACTTCCTTTGCTCTGCAGGGCTCAGCTCGGAGCCCTCTGAAAGCACCCTCTCACAGCACCCTAGACCACGTCCCTACCCAGCTCAGGCCCCCAGTGCCCCGGACTTCCTTTGCTCATGTGTCTGTGTCTGGATGACATCTTTCCCCCTCCGGATCCTCAGTGTCCAGCATGGGGCCTGGCACCGAGCAGTCATTCTGTAGATGCTGTTGTACCAAACTGGATGGAGAGAGGGCCCTTCTGGCGCGGGGACAAGGATGGAAGAAGCCAGGAGCACGAGAAGAAGGACCTCAGCATGGCGATGTCAGTGCTGGTCCGAACGACTCCAGGTGAATCTCTGCCTCTTCTTCCGCCTGTCCCCCCTTCCCACCCTGAGGTCAGAGGGGCGCCATTACCTGAGGGCATACAGGACTGTGCCGTTGGAGAAGAGGCGGATGAGCCTGTTCCCCACGGTGACTTCATGGAGGAAGGACTTCTTGGACTCCACAATGTAAGTGTCCGGCACCCACAGGAACTCCACGAGGCGCGCGTCCAGAGTGACACTCCGGTTGCCTTCGAACACCAGCCGCTGGTCCGTCCAGCGCTGCCTGAGATAGATGGTGGCTGTGTAGTCCTGGGGGGGCGGGGGACAGGGGACAAATGGGTGACCAGAGAACGATTCCGAAACCAGAAGGGGTCGAGTCTTACTCCCCTCCCAACCGCCACGTAGGTCACGTGCATGGCTCTACGGTAGCAGACACCGGTGAAGAAAGTTTGTCTCGGGGTGGTGGCCCACAGCCGCAAGGGAACAGAGATAATCCTCCCACGGGCAAAGGGAAACCCGCAGGAACAGGCTCAGGGCCGCAACTCCCTTGGCCTTGATCACAAAGGCCCCGCTGAATTGTTGAAGGTTTTCGTGAGTTAAGTCCTCGGCTGGTCTAGGGCTGACCCTGAGTGCACGGTGGGGCCACTTGGCAGACTGCCTTTAGAGTCAACTTATCTTCTATAACGGGTTCTCTTCGGGGAGAGGACGGCTGGAGCAGTTCTGTGATTGTCCGTTTACCTCAGCTTGTCCCTGGTCCCGTGAGGGGCCACGTGCTAGGCGGGCTTCCCCGTGACCCGTCTGTTCTTTGCCCTGACTTTTACCCCCTCACTGAATGTACCCACTCCACTCCCTCACGCCTCCCCGCTTGCCTTCGACTCCACCTTCCTCCAGATACTTGATAGTCCTTAGAACTGTTGTGCAAGAATCTTCCAGTGACTTGAGTTTGGGGCTAGGTCCCTCCCATCTGCCTTTTCACATGTCCCCATGAAAACCCCAGGAGAGGGACCCCTCGGGTGGCCACACTTACCATGTTACTCTCCGAAATACTGGAAATACTCGCGATGTCCAGAGTCAGGGCTATCTGAACGGGTTCTCCTAAGATTGAAGGAAAAAGGAAGGCTAATATAGAAACACTAACAAAAGATTTCCTAACACTACAATAGCATTATTTATTTATTTATTCATTTTTAGAGAGGAGAGAGACAGGGAGAGAGAAGAGAGAGAGACAGAGAGAGAGAAGGGGGGAGGAGCTGGAAGCATCAGCTCCCATATGTGCCTTGACCAGGCAAGCCCAGGGTTTCGAACTGGCAACCTCATCATTTCCAGGTCAACGCTTTATCCAATGCGCCATCACAGGTCAGGCCAATAGCATATTTTTGAAGAAAAAAAAAATTAGAAAATTACGAAAGTAATACTTGCCTGTTAGAAAAATTTAAAGGCTCTAGAAGTATATAAAGTACAAGTTTAATCTCTCTCCTCCCCTCTCAGGAGGAAACACTGTGTAGGCTGTGCCTCCCTTTTGTATGAAAAAAAAAAAGCACAAATACATAGTTAGCCTAATATAAGAGAGACCACACTATATTCATTAGTGCATATTTTAAAGGATAGCTTGGTGTTTCCTGCTTCATAGCTGGAGGATTTTTTCCTGTGGTGCTTGCAAGAGACCAATTATTTGGAAGGCAATTGAGATTTGGGAATTCGTGCAGGATCTCTCTTTCCCCCGCCCTCAGCTAAGTAAATTTACCACCAGATGGCATTGAAGACTGCTCACGGGTGGGCTCTTGCTCACCTATGAGACATTTCCCCCTCCTCCTTGACTCTTCAGGAACCCTGAATTATTCAGAATTCCAGAACCTTCCCGACTTGGTCTGGTGGGTAGATCTTAGGCCTCAACCCTGAAGTTCTGGCAGATGGGCCGAATTCCTAGAGGGCCAGTCCTGGCTTTTGAAATGGAGTCATGGGAGCTGCCGTGACTGGAAGCCGGGAGTTTCCTCCTAGGACTGAATGTGGAAGGGAAGCCCCGTAGTATGAAAGATGTGAGTCTGAGCTCAGCTTGGTGACCTGGGAAAAGGCAGCAAACCTGTCAGAACTGCATGCACTTTTCTCACCAGTAGGCGAGGATCTCGCCAAAGGACAAGGGCGCCCTCGGGTGACGGAGAGGTCACAGGAGCTGAGGCGTGTGCTGGCTGCTTTGCACAAGCAGGGGGGACAAGGCGGAACGTGTCTAAAAACCCTGGGCATCCCGCAGGTACTCAGCAATGGTTTATCTGCTCAAGCTCCCAGCAGGGAGTCTGTCACATATAATAACAGGCTCTCTCGGTAAATGGCATTCCTCTTCCCTCCCCCCCCCCCCCTTGCTAATTCTGGAAAAGAAGCAGGTTTACAGACCAGGTTAATAGATGCAATAGCACTCCCTCGCAATAAACACCCGGAGTGCCTCAGGGGCCCGTGCCAGAGCGTTAACCTGGGAGAGGAGAGGCGGGACTCCAGGGAAGCTTTACGAACTTCTCAGCAGTGGGACATGCATGACCTTTGGTGGCGCAGTGGATAAAATGTCGACCTGGAACGCTGAGGTTGCTGGTTTGAAACCCTGGGCTTGCCCAGTCAAGGCACATAGGGGAGTTGATGCTTCCTGCCCCCTCCTCTTCTCTCTCTCCCCTCAGAATGAATTAAAATGAATTAAACAACAACAACTTCTAATCAGTGGGACTCAAGACAAAGTGACCTAATTATCCACAGAGGAAACCCAAGCCATAGAATACAGGTAGGAATTTGGAAATGGAGTTTTAGAGCCAATGCAATTAAAAAACCCAACAACAACGAAGTTAATCCTTGCTGTTCATCCTTCGTAGAAAAAAGGAGATCTTTGGGGGCAGGCCCTGGAAGGGGCTGAAGGAGTGTGAAGCTAGGCGGCTTTCTACCCCTCCAGACAGCATGGTGCAGGGCCAGGAAGGGAAGCTTGGAGTCAGTGTTTGGATCCCATGCCAGCCACTTCATAGCTGTGTGACCATGAGCAAGTTGCTAAACCTCTCTGTGCCAGTTTCTCACCTGGAAAATAGAACCACTAGTGCCTACCAGCAAGGGTTAGCTGGAAAGGTTATAGGATCTGTTTTCAGTGCCTGGAGCCCAGCGGGCAGTGGGTCTGTGTGAGTTGCCTGCGTTCCCTGGGGCACATGGAGAATGGAAATCACACGAGAGCTCCAGCCCCACTGGGTTCTTGTTTAGTTTGCTTCTAGATGGTCTGGTCCAGGCCCGGCCTCCGTTGGTGCTTTTGTGGGTGAGAGCTTGCTCTTCCTTCCCTGTAAGTTATGAAAGTAAGCTATGCCACCAGAGAGCAGCTCTGTCCTAGGAAAGAGGTCAGAGCCCATTCCTGGGTAGTGTTCACGAGGGCCTGCCTTGCAGACTTGTGCTCTGTCTAGCTAGCTCAGTCCCTGAAAAATCCTATGGAGGTCATGTATTTTAAGGACCTCGGGGTTCTAGAACCTAGGTGGACAGACATTACAGAGAGATCAATGATCCCTATGTGGGCCTCCAGGTCGCCACATGAAAATAGGTTCCTTTAGGAGTCAAAGTGCCAAAAGGGACTAAAAGGGGGTTGGGGGCTGTTTTTTGACTGAGGACCCCTGGTCCCATTTTCACCCTCGGGGGATCTGGGCATCATGTCCCCTTGGGTCCACTCCAGGTTCAGAATGAGCACCTTACCCAAGGACCCTATGTCTTTTTTTTTTCTTTTATTAATTTTAATGTGGTGACATTGATAAATCAGGGTACATATGTTCAGAGAGAACGTCTCCAGGTTATTTTGACGGACCCTATGTCTTGCCGGCCAGTGAGCAGACAACAAGAAGGGCAGTGTCCTGGCCTAACTGGGAATGTAGGAGGCAGAAAACTGATGGGGGGACGTGCCCAGGGGGTGCAGACCCGCATGCTTGCTGTTCATGTTCACCTGGGCCTGGGAAAAGCAGGAGAGGTTGAAGGCCCCTCGGCCCTTTAACATAAGGGCCTCAAATTCCGACGGTGTGGCCGCGAACATGTGTCTCTGATCTCCTACTGTTGGGGGTGTAATTGACCGAGGGTCCCCAGCTGCTGTGCTCTAAAATCCATGACCACATTCGTTCTGAGGCTACCCTTCCGTGGCCTGCACCCCACCAGTGACTGAGGGCGGCGGGGGCCTAAGATAGCCCTGTCCCGGCAGGCACAGAGATGGGTGACTCCTGATAGGAACTTAAGCTCACAGACCCCCTGGTAGCCTTTCCAAGCACACAGGAATGCCACTGCTGACTAAGCATGCTCCACTCAACCTCCCTCCCCTCCCTCTCTCCTTCCCTGCCCCCAGGTCAGACCTGTATTGCCAGCTGAGGACCCTTCAGTGGCAGTGACAGTATCACCAGGTAATAATGGCTATGACTTGGAGACATGTTCAAAATAAAGTGTGAAGAAAGGGGGTGAGGCCTGGAGGAATCAGGGACGGCTTCTCGGAGGAGGAAGCCTTTGCTCTGAGACATGAAAGAAAATTGGCGTTTCACTAGGAAGTCAAGTTAGAAGAAGCCTTTCTTGGCAGATTAAATGGCTGCAGCAAAGGCATGGGGCCAGTGAGGCCAGGAACATTTGGGGCACACTTGTGTGGAGTTCGTAGGGGATGAAGATGGGGGCGATAGGTCTGGCAGACAGATGGAGGCTGGGCTGGGAAGGGCCATGCAAAGGGCCCGGGCCCCTGTGTTGATGCTGCTGGGATTCTGAGCAGGCTAAGGACCCAGGCAGGTGATTCAAGCACAGAACAGAGGTAGCCGTGAGGGGGCAGGCTGAAGGCAGGAAGACCAGGTGGAACAGTGCTGGGAAGCTGGGCTGGGAAGGGCCGTGCAAAGGGCCCGGGGCCCTGTGTTGATGCTGCTGGGATTCTGAGCAGGCTAAGGACCCAGGCAGGTGATTCAAGCACAGAACAGAGGTAGCCCTGAGGGGGCAGGCTGAAGGCAGGAAGAGCAGGCGGAACAGTGCTGGGGAGGCCAGTTCCTTGAATAATGACCCTGGAAGAGGGGGAGAGGGGAGATGGTACGTGAGAGGTTGTCGGGAGGCTCTAGTAACCCCCCAGCGGGAAAGAGGACTTCTTTATCCTGCAGGTGGAGAGGCAGAGCGCTTTCTCCAAGGCAGCGTGAGAAATGATCGGCGGCTGTGCTCATCCATCACTGCCAGCCCATAGCAGGCTGCAGCTCGTCGGAAAGTGGAGTCGGCGAAACCTCCCGGCACCCTCCTCCACCCCTGTCCTTGGAATGGATGTCCTGGACCAGAAAGGATGACCTACCGCCAAAATTGGGCCGGAGAAATTTGTTATATCCGACAGTGAGATTCTCAAAGCCAGGCAGGGAGAGCTTGTCGCCTCGGCTGACCTCCGCGTTGAACCGAGTGCCCTGGACGCACATCCTGGAAAAGAAAACAGGGTTCGTGCACATGCTCGTTTCCGTGGGGATAGCGTGTGCACGGATGCGAGCTGTGTCTGCATGGATGTGCGTGTGCCCACGTACCAGCGGTGACTTTCCCAGAGAGAAATCTCTTCGTTTTCAGCTGCTGAGAGGATATGTGCCCATCCCACTCCGTTGTATTGCCCATTTGCCACCCTGTGGCCATTTGGGACCCCTCCAGGTGTGTTCCCCCAAAACCACAAGGGGTTTGTCTATTTATGACCCTTGTGGAAGCCTGAGTTCTCCGGATAGAATAAATGGCAGGAAGCTGCGCTGTCCAGGGGCACGGGGGGGGGGGGTGATGCGTGGGTAAGGAGGCGGGAAGGCCCCCCGACTCTCTCACCACATGCGCACACACAGAGCAGTTCTGACCAAGGCCAGCGTGGGGCAGCAATGCTCACCTTCCGGCGAAGAGACTCAGACACATGAGGGTCAAGGGGAGACCGTGTCTCATGTTGAGGATCGGCGTGTGTAGACAGGAGCCTCAGGGGGAGTCACCTGGGGAAACAGGCGGGCAGGCAGGTGGCAAATTAGTCCCAAAGCTCGCTCCCTCTACGCCCGGCTTCTCTGCCCGTGCGTGGACCGTCAGCTGCGGCATTTTCTCACCATGTGCGGGGAGCAGCCCCTTTTCACACCTTTAGCTCACAGCTCCTGAAGAATGACTTCATTGTGGAGGAACTGCGTTTGAAATCCAACCCCAAAGAAGGGCCGAGACTTTGTTTAGAGAATTGCTCACCAGCGGCACCAGAAATGCAGCTGGTCCATCCTGTCCTTAGCCCCAAGACCGTCTAAGCCTAAGGTGACTGGTCCTTGTCCTGACTTTGCCAGGAAGGATACCCCCCCCTGAAACTACACACTACCCCGATGGTGCGAGGGGTTCCCTTGTTTATCTGAGGGTCTAGGCCTGGGAAGCAGGTCATGTAGACAGGAAGAGAAAACTTCCTGAGGCCCTCCCATGTGTCAAAGACCGAGTTAGGTATTTTCCTCCAGACCGTCTGCCCGGTCCGCATGATGGCCTAGGGAGGTGGGCGAGTTAATCCCTCTACAGACACACCTCACCTTACCGAGCGTCATGGGTGTTGTCTTATTTACAAACGGAAGGCCAGACCTTCCAGCAGGAAAAAGACTGTGACTCGTTTTATCGCAATTCTAGCATTATGGAGGCGGTCTGGACCCAAACTCTGAGCATCTCCCAGGTGTGCCTGGATCGCTAGGAGGGAACAGAGGCTCGTGACCCTCTGTCACGTGCTAGTGAATGTCAGAGGAAAGTTAGACTCCAGGGCTGGCTGCCTCCTTTGTGGCCCAGGCCACTGGCTGCTTTCCCAGCCTCCAGGACCTGGTCCTGGGATGCCCTGGATGCCCTGGAGCCCTGGTATGGGTGAGCATCGTGTGTGGTGCGGACTGTCTAGGTAGGCATGGCCCCATCTCCTTGGCTCTGGGAGCTGCCATCAGGTGTCCCTCTGAGACAGCAGCAGGCAGCCAGTCAGGCAAGCCTGTGACAAGCCATGGTCATACCAGAGACAGCGGAGTGAGGATTGTTAGGTGGGGCTCAGGCCCACTTCCAGGCAGGTCCCGGGTGGATCATCTATCCTCTGTGGTGACCGCTGTGAACCAGGCCACTTTCTAGAATCTAGCCATTCTGGGACTTAGGGTGATTAATTAATTAGTTAATTAATTCAGCCATCAATTAATATTATTTTACCTACAAAAATACATGCTCACTGGAGAAATAAAACCCAGATAGAAATGTATAAAGTTGGCCCTGGCCGGTTGGCTCAGCGGTAGAGCGTCGGCCTAGCGTGCGGAGGACCCGGGTTCGATTCCCAGCCAGGGCACACAGGAGAAGCGCCCATTTGCTTCTCCACCCCTCCGCCGCGCTTTCCTCTCTGTCTCTCTCTTCCCCTCCCGCAGCCAAGGCTCCATTGGAGCAAAGATGGCCCGGGCGCTGGGGATGGCTCTGTGGCCTCTGCCTCAGGCGCTAGAGTGGCTCTGGTCGCAAGATGGCGACGCCCCGGAGGGGCAGAGCATCGCCCCCTGGGGGCAGAGCGTCGCCCCATGGTGGGCGTGCCGGGTGGATCCCGGTCGGGCGCATGCGGGAGTCTGTCTGACTGTCTCTCCCTGTTTCCAGCTTCAGAAAAATGCAAAAAAAAAAAAAAAAAAAAAAAGGAATGTATAAAGTTAAAAGTGCAAGTCTCAGTTCATCAATGCACGTTCATTGATTTCACAAACGACAGTGAGAAGGCTGGGCATGTGTGGGGCCAATATTGCTGTGACCCAAAAACTTCTTTAAAAATTAAAGTCTGTTAAAAAAAATCTAAGTCCCTCCCTCATTTCTTCTCTCCTAGTCTCATGCCTCCAAGACAACCACTGTTAATGGTTGTTTTATCTCTGCATCCACACATATCTTTGCGCAAGAAAAAAAATCAAGCAGTAAAAGTGGGGTGACAGCATGCAGTATTTTGCTATTCACTTTTTTTTTGCTTACTAATGACAGCAAACATTTAAAAAATACCTCAATGCACGCTAGCACTGTGCTAAGAACCTCTCTCAAACTCTGCAACAACTCTTTGAGGTCATTATTACCATTCTCTTCATTTTCCAGTGAAAGAGCTGAGGCTTAGCAAGGATAACAACAGTTGCAGGGCTGCACAGGAGGTGCGGGGCAGAACGGAATCCCAGCAATTTTAACCACTGGACCACGACACATGCTCCTTCCCAATGTCAGCGACACTGTCCCATGAGATCAATGTAGCAACATGTATCTAGCACGTTTCCTATTTATGAATCCTCAGTTAATTTCAAAGTTTCTACTGTCACAAAGCCACATACGTAAGCTCCGATAATTCCGAACTCCACCATGTTTCTCTTACCCCAGCCCTTTCCTTCTCGCTGATCAAAAAGACCAGCTATAGACAAAACATTATCAATCCATCAGCGATCATATTCACACCTCCCTGCTGTCCATTTCCCCAATCCCTGTCTGGGCCCCATCCCAGCATCAAGTGTAAGAGGGCCCGTGGAGTGACTCCCACACCTTCCTCCATCCCTTCATTTAACTTTCCAAAGACTCAACAACTTCTTCCTATGAAGGAGGCATTGCCATAACAGAGCTTTGGATTCAGACACACCTGAGTCCTTTAACCTCTCAGAGACTTGGTTTTCCCATCTGACAAGTGGGAAGAGAAAGGACTCGATAAACATTAGTTTTCATTCTCCTCTCCCTCTGGTGTCTTCCATGGGGACTTCAGGGATCCCAACATGACCCCGAGAACCCAAAGCTCAAACTCTTCCTCGTATAGCCACATGCTGCCACCCAGGGACTGAGCTGGCTGGAGTGTCAGTTTGAGGGTCCTTGGTTTGGCATCACCTCAGAAAGGACAGGACTTCAGAGTCTCCTAGGTGGCTGATGGCACCTCTCTCTGATCGGCTCTGAGAAGGGGAGGTAATTCTGGTTTGTGTGGGTTTCCACTCCGGTTCCCAGAATCTCCATCACCTCAGCACCGTGAACCCCAGACTTCTCTCTATGCCGACACTGCTTCCCTGTTATTGGTCACATCAACACAGACAGGACCATTGCTGGGATGCAGTGGGGAAGCCCCAATTAGATCGAGACAAGGAGAGGCATTCTTACCATCGGTCCTCCTTAAAATAATCACAGGTCAAACTGTGCCGTGTGTGCACCTGCGGGCAGCACAGGATGGGGGGGAGGGGGACTCTGGTGGCTCAAGTGTCAGACAGAAGAAGTCTGATACAAAGTAGGTGCCCGGCAGATTCCAGGCCCTGCCCCCTGCCCTCAGTCCCAGCAGGCTTGTGTTTGGAACTGCCTCCCACTCCTTCCTCCAAGCACCACGAGGGCTCTGCAGTTCCCTTACCAGGATGCTGTGTTAGCCAGGTCCTTCGGGCCTTCAGGGAGGGCTTTCAGGCAGGGCATGGTCTTCTGGGTCCCCGACATGCCCCCCATCCTCAGCCCTGACCCCTTGGATGCCAGCAAACAGTCGCTTGCTGATGGAGAGTGGCTCTCTCCTTGGGAAACACTGAGCTGCAGGATCGGCTAGACAGTAGGTGGGCGGGGCCTTCTTAAGCCCCGCCCCTGGGTGGAGCTCTGAGCTGGTCTTGGGTGTCTGTGGAAATTACCCAGCTCCTGTTATGACTGCTGGTTGCCAGGAGTTTGCTTCTGAGTTGTGTCTCAACTATGTTCCCAGACCACAGAAAAGACTCTTGAGATCAAAGACCCATGAAAGTCAAATAAATTGCCTGACCCCACCCACCATGCCTGGAAGAGGAGGCGTCTTGGGTTCTAAATTTGGAGGACACCCCTCTGTCCTGATATAATGGAACAGGTGTTAGCAGTATGTAGGATCTTGGGCAAGACAATTCATCTTTCTAGTCTTCAGCTTCCCATCTGTAAAGTGGAACTTCACCAGTTCTGAAATTCCGGTTCCTGGTTGTACATGGCAAGAACGTTTTTGGGATCAACAGAAAGCCTAGTCTCTATAAAAGGAGACTTGCAGATCCCAGGAACACACGTGTTCTAGGCTGAGAAGTTTCAAAAAGAGCTGTAGGGGCCAAGAGAATGGGGGACAGAGGCTGAGCAGCCACCCCAGGGTGAGGTGGCAGAGATTGTGGGAGCTATTTGGCTTGATTGCTAGGTCTCTCCTCCTTCCCTGACCCCATTACTCCCACAGAGGATTCTTTCATTCCCTGGAAGTCCCGCTAAGAGAATGCTTCCTCCATGGCCAAACGTCCTAGCGAACCTGCTTCAACTGTGCTCGCTGAGCCCAAGCTCTTGTCAACACAGCCCGTGGCCCTGAAACTCGCTCTTGGCTCCAGCCCCATGGGAAGGCACGAGGAATTCCCTGGAGGCTTGGCTTCGTACCTGGCCAGAGCTGGGGGCTGGGGGCTGGGGCAGGAGTGCAGGCAGAGGCCCAGGAGAGAGAGGGCATAGCACCTGCTGCCCTCTGGACGTCAAGGCCAAGCTCCTGCCCAGACCCCTTCCCACACCTGGGAGGTGGGGAAGTGGAAAGACAGGGAGAGAAGTGGAGGGAGAGAAGGGAGCTGCAGAAAGTAAAGGGAGGTGGGCGGAGGGGGTGGGCCTGCAGACAATAGCCCAGAGGAGTCTTTGGCTCCGAGTCAGTTTCTTCTTCCCCGGGTGGCCCTGGAGCGGGGCCAGCCTCACAAACATTTCTGTGCCGGTTGCTGGGAGTAGGCTCTGCAGACCAGGCTCTCTGGTTTCTCCCGAAAGGCCTCACCTTCCCTGGGCACCTGCCCGGCGGCTGGAACAGGACCAGCTAAGGAGCGGGTTTCCGGGTTTCCGGTTCTCAGTCAATGAAAGTGGTTTGGGGTTCTTCTCAGAATTTCCAAGATGTTCTCACATAAAACAAAGGCGCAAAAGAAACAAACACAGTTCAGAGCTGGCAGGTAGGAGTGGGGATGGGGGGGGGTGTTCCTTCTGACTCAGGGCGAGTGAGAGAGACTTAGATGAAAAAACATAGGCCGGCTAGCTGGATGGTTTTGGGCCAGTTACTTAACCTCTCTGGGCCTCAGTTTCCTTATCTGACAAACGGGGATGATGATTGCTCACAGTGTTAATGCGAGAATTTAGGGATGACAGGTGTGATGCCATATCTGAAACTGCCTGGCGTAGTGCACCTGGCACATTGTAGATGCACCATAAATTATTCTTTATTCTTTTTATCCTGGTGTTGGTATCCTCTCATGTTCGTACTCATCTATCCAGTCCTCCATCTATCTAAGTACCTCTCATCTGTCATTAATCGCTCATACTTACCATCTGTAGCTCTTCTGTCTATCTATCTATCTATCTATCTATCTATCTATCTATCTCCCTATCTTCTATGTATTATGCATCCATCCTGAATTTAATCTTCAATCAGATTGTTAGTTCTTCATTGCATGGGTTTGAATTGATTCTATGTAGGCATTCAGTAAATATATTAATAGACTGATTCTACCAGGGGGGGCCAGGACAAACCAGACCCCAAGTTAATAAAGTAGGTACGTATATTATGGCATCTTTTCTCCCAGCTTTGAACAATGCTTCAATGTACTGCCAGGTTCATCTTAGACTTCTTTCAGATCAACAGAAGAAATTGCAGAGTGAGGAGTTTCCAGGGAAGCCAGGGTCTTCCCCTGTGGTCTCAGGCAGCCGTCTGCCTTGGCTCTGGAACCCCTGGCATCCTCTGCCCCATCCAGGCCACCTCATTCCCAAGTGTGACCCGTAACCTCAGGACGCTGGAGGTCAGCGGTATTTCAGGAGGTCCAGCTATGCAGACACACTGCCCACGGGCTGTCCATTTTGGTGTCCGCCTCCTAAGCCACGTGACCGCATTCCTCCTCGAGTGTCCCAGAAAAACAAAGGCCAGAGAGAGTGACTGTGCCTTGCCTGGTGCTGTGATCACCACGCACACCGGACACCAGGGAGTCCTAATCACGCTGCACATGTACAATATATAGTGCTTTGAAGTTTGCAGAGCCTTTTATACACCCAGGACTTCCTTTGTTTGAGCCACATTATCATCCTGTGGAGCAAGCAGGATCTGTTCTTTTATTCTCATTTTGTAGATGACAGCGCTGTGGCCAGAGTCTCATACTTACTAAGTGGTGCAGCCAGTATAGACTGGAGCCCCGGTCTTAGCATTCAAGTCAGCTGCTTCCCTCTCATGTCCGTTCAATCGGGGGTGGGTGGGGGACAAAGGCACAGAGTTCAAGTGAAACAGGGGAGCGAGAGCCTTCGGATCCTCCTCTGGCCTGGGAGGCGATGGAGGGCAAGGTGGCCTGGCACCTGCTCTTCCCAGAAAATCCTCCCTGGCAGACTAGTTACCCCGCCGACCTGTCATCCCCGCTGGAAATAAAAGCCATTGGTCCTGGATATTTCTGAATGGGTGAGAGAACAAGAGACAAAGGGACAGAGAACGTTGGAAAACGCTTATGAAACTGAATCTCGAGAGAGGACAGTTTATGTGCGATCAAGCCGAGTAAGATAGGAATAAATTTAATTAGGGGAGCCTAGCTATCAGAAGGAAGCTGATGCAGAAGTAGTGTTTGAGTTTCTCCCTTGCTGAAAAGAAAAGGTTTTTTTTTTTTTTTTTTTTTTTTTTTTTTTTTTATATACCACTGGTCTGCTCCTGATGGGATACTGTAAAAAGCTGTCTGCCTGGAAAGCAAAGATTCTGGGTCTTATCAAAATAATTTTATGGGTTTCAGTCGTCTCAGCCAGGTCTTTGCTTCCTTAAGAAAACGCAGTCTGTTCGATTGTAAGCGCTAACCTGTGTTTGAAAGGCCCTAGACTTTCATTCAAAGGCAGAAGCAATAAAATCTCTCAAGATCATGGCCCACGTGGGCCCAACTCAACAGCCCCCTACCGACGAACCTGAGCTCTCTTGAACTGCAACATCCTCGGGCCAAACGTGGGCTCAGTGTTGTGGTTTAGAACCAGTCCTGGTACTGTTTTACTTCCGCAAAGACTGCCTGTATTTTCCTAGAGCCTTGAGGTCCTTTCTGTCTCACTGTATGTATGAATTCTTGCAGCTGGACGCGGGTCTCTTTTGGAGTGAAGGGAGACCTCGATGAACAAGCAAATGCATCCTTTGGCCATGAGGCACACACAAGGGTGCGAAATAGCCAGTCAAATACTGCTCTTAAACAACAACAACAACAAAAAAAACCCCTAGTTTTTCTCAGGTAAACTGAGGTGAGGGGAAACGAATGCAATACATAAGTAAAATGTCCCCACAACTGACAAATCGGGGACCCCTGAGTCACAGATTTAACACTTGGGTTTGCTTGATGAATGTCCCTGTCCCTCAGCTATGTGACAAATGGGCCCCAAACTTTCACGTTAAGTAGTTTTTCACTGTCAGCTGCCCGTGGGACGGTGTCAGCGGGCTCACTGTTGTGTGCTGGCGCAGAGGCGAGCGGCGGTTTGCGGTTGCACGTGGGTAGTGAGCAGCTAGACTTTTGCAATGACCTTATCCACGGTGTACAGTGTGTGGTGAGGCTGTCCACAGGGACAGGGGTTCTGCTGTTAGGTGACGGCTGGCTGTCACCACTCTCCATGCTGAAGACGGTGTCTGCCATGTGGACGCTGAGCCGAAAGAAACGTCCAGAGTGACACGCCAGGTTCTCTCTGTGGTTGCTTCGAGCCCCAGTGCTCGGGAGGCTGACTTATAAGGAGGAAGGCAGGCTGATTAATTTCAAGGCAGGCTCATTCATTCATTAAGTAAATATGAACAGAGCACCTGCTGTGTCTCCCCTTTCAGCCTAACAGGAACGACTCTGAGAAACAAACATTCTGTCTGTTGGTTCTGCGGTGGCCAGCAATGTGTGGTTGGGTGGCCGGGACCCATGTCTTGTGCACATTGGAACTACAGGTCACCAGTAGGCCACGAGGATGGGAGTGGAGCTGAGGACAGGACAAAGTTGGGAGGGGAGGGCAAGGCAGGGCTGGTCTGAGAGATGTCTGGACCTGAGCAAGGACCCAGGATGTCCCCACACTTAAATCCACGGCCCAAAGACAGTGTCCACATCTCACTGTCTGTGTCCAATGGTTTTAGCCAGGCGAGCGGCTGGTAAGGTAAGTGGTGAAACCCTGGGTACGGTGTCAGGGTCTAAGAAAGCCATAGGAATGGGAGGAGCAGGGTCCAGCAAGACGGCCAGGTGGCAGGTGAGAAACACCCCTTCATTGCTCCACTCACCTGTTCATTCACTCGTCCATGCATTCGGCCAACATTTCTGACTACCTGTCTGTGAGAGGCAAAGATAAAAGAGGCTGATACCTGTAAGGAGCTAAGAGCCTCGTGGGGAAGGAAGGCGAATAGTAATGATTAGGAATACTAAGTGGGCCTCGCTGTGTGCTATACTTTTCGGGCCAACCTCTGACATCCCCAGAGCGCCAGCTGTCACCTGTACATGCTGTGGGTCGCATGACAGGAGAGGGGAGCTGAGCATAAGGCACTGGAATCTTTCATGGGGGGGCAGCTAGCCTACCTGCCCTTGGCTTTGGAGGGAGACGCTCTCTCTCTCCTGCGACATTCGCTACACAGACCTTCTTGAAAAGATAGTCCAGTGGTCGGCAAACTCATGAGTCAACAGAGCCCAATATCAACAGGACAACGATTGAAATTTCTTTTGAGGGCCAAATTGTTTAAACTTAAACTATATAGGCAGGTACATTCCTTATCGAAGTAGCGCCCGCACGTGGTATTTTGTGGAAGAGCCACACTCAAGGGGCCAAAGAGCCGCTTGTGGCTTGCGAGCCACAGTTTGCCGACCACTGGAAGGCCGTGCCTCTGCCCACAAGATGTGAAGAAACATGAGAGGCTTCTGGAAAATGGTTTCCCAACAATGACCAGTCTTATTTTTTACAGGATGTCAGCTTTTGTGGGGACAGAAGGAGATATTGTGGGAAGGCCTCAGCCTCGGGGTCCAAGCAGACATTTACCTTCTGGCTGCAGGAGTCAGTCCTAGGGTATGGCCATGCCACACCGGCCAGTGAAACAGGTCAAGCGTCACCAGCAGGCGTGGGAAGACTGACACTTCTCTCATTGGCCCAGGGTAAGGGCTTTGCTTTATGAAAAGCACGTGGCTTCATCCCATCAGCCCCTCAGAGCAGATCGCGAAGGGGAAAGGTGACTGGCCCCGGGGGGGTGTGGGGAGCGTGGTGTGCACAATTCACTGTGACGGTCTGAAGGGAGGAAGGAAATTAAAGTCCGCCGAGGTCCTGCGGTATACCGGGATCTGTGACCAACATTTCTATAACTTTCATTTAATCTTGTAATCTTTTTCTTTCTTTTTTATTATGATGGTAAAATACCCATGATATGTAATTGACTACTGTGAGCTATTCAGAAGTGTCGCAATTCAATTGAGTGGCGTTAAGTTCATTCATAAGGTTGTGCAACCTCACCACTATCTAGTTCCAGAACATTCTCATCACCCCAAACAGAAACCCTACACCCATTAAGCAGTCACTCCCCATTCCTCCCTCTCCCAAGGCCGGGCAGCTATGAACCTGCTTTCTGCCTCTAAGGCTCTGCCTTTTCTGTAGATTCACCACGAGCTTCTAAGCATTGTTATTCCCGTTTTACAGATGAGGAAACTGTAGCTCAGAGAAGTTTAGATCCTGTCTAAGTCCCAGAGCTGGTGGGTGATGGATGTGATGGGTTCTGTACTGAGCTCTCTGGGGGAGAAGAGGAAGCCCAGTGACTCACGTGGCCCTTGGACGTGGCTTAAAAAGGCCTCTAGGAGCATACTACCCCTGTTAGTGCATCCAGGGTGTGGAGCAGGGCAGAGGATGGGGAGGAGGGATTCTGTGCAGGAGGCCTGGAAGGAAGGAAGGAAAGGAAGGAAGGAGGGAGGGAGGGAGGGAGGGAGAGAGGGAAGGAGGGAGGGAGGAGGAAGGGAGGGAGGGAGGAGGAAGGGAGGGAGGGAAGGAGGGAAGGAGGGAGGGAGGGAAGGAGGGAGGGAGGGAGAGGGGGAAGGAGGGAGGGAAGGAGGGAAGGAGGATGAAGGGAGGGAGGGAAGGAGGGAGGGAGGGAGGAAGGAAGGGAGGGAGGGAGGGAGGGAGGGAGGAAGGAAGGAAGAAAGAGAGGCAGGCAGGAAGGAAGGCAAGCAGGAAGGAAGGCAGGAAGGAAGGGAGGAAGGAAGGGAGGAAGGGAGGAAGGGAGGGAGAAAGGAAGGGAGGGAAAAAGGAAGGGGTGTTCCAGGTGGAGGAAGGGTCCTCGGTATTGACACGAGGGGCCCGCCAGCCAGTAGAATCGGGACCCCGCGGTGGGAGGCTCTCTCTTGCTCAGAGCTGGGCAGTTTCCAGCACAGCAGGCTGTGAACTTCAGACCTAACAGCTTTGTTCGCGGGGGTGAGTCTGCTCAGAGAGCGCCCCAGGAAGTCAGCGGACTCAGGTTGCTTTTTCTCCAGGGAGGCATGGACTTATCTTTGGGTGAAAGTCTCTCTTGTCAGCTGCCAGCACCCAAGGCGGTCTGGGGGGCTGAGTGACTTCATAAATGACCTCAGGCCAGAGGCAGCTGCCAACTGGCGCCTCCGGATGGCTGGGCGAGCCTTTGTTGGACTCTTGGGAACCTGAGAGAAGCCGGGTCAGGGTGCTGCACAGCCACGGCTGTCTGCGCCTCCGTCAGCCTCAGGGGCCACTTTCTGGGCCCTCACCCAAGCCATGGGGACCA
This sequence comes from Saccopteryx bilineata, assembly GCF_036850765.1. Lineage (NCBI taxonomy): Eukaryota > Metazoa > Chordata > Mammalia > Chiroptera > Emballonuridae > Saccopteryx > Saccopteryx bilineata. The sequence goes on along the minus strand of NC_089493.1, from coordinate 191,360,753 downwards.
GGAGACGTGGAGACCCCTCTACTTGCTTGGGGGTGTATGGTAGATGTTTGAATATGTTCCTTTGTTACTTCCTAAAACTCAAGAGGTTCATGGTCTCTCCCTCTGGGGAATGCTGACCTCCCACCTCCCCAGCACTGTCACCTTGTCACCCTGGGCAGCAGAAGGGGATTCCTCTGGGAGCCTGACTTGTCTCTCTCACTGGCTATGGCCTCCTGGGCCCCAAAGGTCTTGGAGGGGGTTAAGCATTCAGCACAAAGAGCCCTTCCAGATGGGCTGCCCCGAAGCAGCTGTCATGAAAAGCCTCCTCCACCAGCCCCCAAGGGCCTTGAGGACACAATCGTGACTGCATCTGGCTGTGTCTGACGCCAGTCAGGTGAGCTGGGAGGTAAGGCATGTGGCTTCCTCCTGGCAACGAGCTTTCTGTGAACGTGACCACGCCGATGTCCGTCTACTTGCCTCCCTCACACAGTGCCTTGCTCCAAGGAATTTCCAACTGCAACCCGACCCCGGGGGCGAGCCGGCTCCTTGGGGTGAGGCTGGTGACCCTCCAGTGCCTAGTTGGGGCAAGTCGGAATGATGAGGCTGACATCTGGCTGCCCGAGAAGAAGGACCCGGAGGCACGTGCCCTATTCTTTCATGGCAGAGAGGGCACGAAGGCACAACCCACCTGGGTCCACTCAGCTCTGCCAGCTGTGCCCAGGCGAACTTGGGTAGAGCGCTTGCCTCAGGGAGTCTTCACCGCGCTGAGGTGCTGCGCGGCTTACATGAGAGGCCCCTGCGAAGTGCCGTAGCGGGTAACGCGTGTGACTGACTGCAGTCTAGTCAGCTCATTCTTTGAGTCTGCCATGAAGCATTTGTGTATTCTCGAGGAATGAATGGACCCCTCCCGGGTGGTCGTGGTCCCAGGTCCCATGCCTTAGTCCTTCATGGGACTCTTGGCAATAACCCAGAAAGCTGGATCCTGACACCCCCCCCCCCCCCCCCCCCCCGCACAGAGACAGTACAAGCTGAGACGGGGTCAGGGAGAAGGGAGGAGACTCAGTTTATAACCAAGCCTCGTGCACCGAGCAGATCAGCGCCGACCTGAGCCCTCGGTCCGAAAGACGGGGCAGCCTGAGAGCTGCTTCTCAGATTCTCCGGACAATTCTATTTAGAAGACAACTCCGCTGAGACCACTGCCACCTGGTTTTGGACTTCTTTGTTTCTTTCTGTCCCTTCCTAGGCTGGGTGACCTCTGGTGGCCTCCCCTAGGGGGTGGAATGAGCTCAGGAACTAGTATTTACTGAGCACTTACTATGTGCTCGCCACTGCACCAGCTAGAGGGCAGTCTGGCTCTAGGGAAGGCGCAGTCGTCACCCCGGAGGCAGGAAAGGTGCCAGCTACTGGCTGTCAGGTCACCTCTGCAGGGATGTCCCAGGAAAGTGCCCTTCTCCATGGCCTTAAAACCTCGGGGAGGCTGGGGAGAGATGCGTGCATTTGGCGAGGAATTCCCGAGTGTTGCCCACAGGCAGATGTGACGTGGGGGTCCCCTTCGGGAGCTCGCGATCCTGGGGGAGGCGGACACACAGGTGTTCAGATGTGGAATGTGCAATGGAGGGAGGGTCGGCCACACTCAAGGTCTGGGAGGCTTTGCAGATGTGGCAACAATTATGTGGGGTCTGGAAAGGTGGGTTGAGGTTTGCCTATGGAGTAGGTGGAAAGAACATTCTAGAAGAGGGACACCATGTGTGATGGCATGGATGCAGGAAACACCATGAGGGGACCTGGACAGAGACTCCCGGAAAGAGGTAGCGGCAGGTGGCGGGGGCCACAGCGGGGAGCAGGCCGGGAGGGGCAGCAGGCCTTGCTGAGCGGGTGAGATTTTATTATGTTCACCACGTGGGAGTGGAGCACAGCAGAACAGATCAATGGCAATTGGAGTAATTCCTATTATTTAAATATATTAACTATATTATAATTAGTATTCCTTTTTTTTATAACCAAGTACTTACTATGGGCTTTACCTGAGTTACTGCATTCAGCCTTAAATGTACCACTTACTGTTGTGACAGGTGTTATTATTAGCCCCACTTCACAGATGGGGACACTCAGGCACAGGGACACAGTCAGTGGCTGTGACTCAGGCTGCCTGACTCCAGGGTGCGCGTCTGTCACTGCCTTCGGCCTCAGGAAGAAAGGTGGTCGCACGAAGCCCTGACGTGTGACAGGCGTGTGCTCATCTCAGGCACTGACAATCGCTGCCCTAGCTCGCTGCTCAGACTTGCTTTCCACTTACTGCTTTGGAGTTGGGCTGAGCATTATTGCAAAGGTCCCGAGACCCTGGGATGAAAGGTTTCTGTCTCTGCGATCCCAACTTTGAATAGTCCACTGTCTTCCCATTGCCACTGTTGCCTGGTTAGCATCTCTCTGAAAGTCACTTCTTATCCTGAAAGGTGGCTGGCTGGTGGCAGGAATGATCTGTGCTGGCTTCTGTGGGGGCACCAGAGTTGCCGTGGGGCTCTGGTGGGTGGATGCTGGGGCAGGTGCCAGGCCTGGTTCTGGGGTGGCCTTTGTAGCGACATGCAGAAGCCTCTCCTTCCCCCCCAATCCCGTCTTTTTCTCTCCTGGGCAGATTAACATTATTGACCTCTAGAGCTATTATCTCAATCCGTACGGAGGTCTTAACTAATCCCACTTTTCAGACGAGGAAACCAAGGCTTATGGAGGCGACGATTCTTGCTCAAGATCATACAGCCAATAAATGGCAGAGCTGGAATCTGAACCCAGTCCAACCGACAGCAAAACCCACTCACTTTCCCTCACACGATTCCAATCATTCCAATCTTGTCGGTCTAATCATTCTGCTTTATAAATGAGGAAACAAGCTCAGAGAGGTGGTGCCACTTACCTGAGGTCACACAACAAGTGTGTGGCAGCAGTGGGGTTGCAGCCCAAGCCTGTTTGACTTCAGAGGCACCAGGACAACCTTTCATCCCGGCTCAGCCTGAACTTGGAGAAGGGCACCGGACCTGGAAGCAGAAGAATCTTTTGTCCTCCATTCCCCGGTCCCCAACGCCATCGCCCACGAGTAGTTTTGTGGGTCTGGAGGACAGAGAAACAAAGAGGGTCGTTCTGTCTTCTCTGCCCCTTCCTCCCATGGGGGCCCTGACTCCGCAGTACTGGGGTGAACCCCCAATCAAAAGAAGACTGCAGGCCCTGGCCGGTTGGCTCAGTTGGTTAGAGCATTGTCCCAAAACACCAAGGTCACAGGTTCAATCCCTGGTCAGGGCACATGTGGGAAGTGACCAAGGAATGCACAACGAAGTGGAACGATCAATGAATGCTTCTCTCCCCCACCCAACCCTGTCTCCCTAAAATCAACCAATAAAAATATAAAGCAAAAAATTAGAAGACGGGGTCAAGTTCTCGTGTCACCCTCTTGACCTGCGGCAAGACACTCATTTGTAAAGTGGGGTGAAGGGTTCTCTGTCGGCTTCTCAGGGGAGCTGGAAGGAGGATCAGCAACGTGAAGGCCCAGAAAAGGCCGGGAAGCCAGCCCGGTGCCACCACACGGGGGCGGTCTGAGTACTGTTACCGTTCTGTTGTTTTCCCCACGCTCTGTGGCTCAGCCTCGAGGCCCCCCCACCCCCTTGCTCTCCGGAGGTCTCTGCAGACCCACAGTCCGTTGGCTTCCCGGGGTGGCTGGTCTGGCCTGTCGGGTCACATTTCTCTCAGGTTTCCTGCCCTGCCCTCCCAACCTCTCCGAGACCTTTCCCTAAGGGGGAGATACTGGAGAGGATCACTCAGCTGTCTGTGACAAAACCCAAAAGCAAATAAAGGAATATCTACTCAGTACCTGTGACTCGCCAAGCACTTGAAGTATTTAACCCTCGCGGCAACCCTGAGAAGTCTTCCCCATTTAGTTTTGATGAAAGTGAGGCTCAGAGGGGCCCACCGCTTAGCACAGGGGTCCCCAAACTTTTTAGACAGGGGGCCAGTTCACTGTCCCTCAGACCATTGGAGGGCCAGATTATAAAAAAAAACTACGAACAAATCCCTATGCACACTGTACATATCTTATTTTAAAGTAAAAAAACAAAAAGGGAACAAATACAATATTTAAAATAAAGAACAAGTAAATTTAAATCAACAAACTGACCAGTATTTCAATGGGAACTGTGCTCCTCTCACTGACCACCAATGAAAGAGGTGCCCCTTCCGGAAGTGCAGTGGGGGGCCGGATAAATGGCCTCAGGGGCCGCATGTGGCCCGCGGGCCGTAGTTTGGGGACCCCTGGCTTAGCACATGTAGCTGGAAAGGGGTGGTGGTGGTGGTGGGGTGAGCCAGGATTCCAGCCCTGGGCTGTCTCACTCCCTCAGAAGCCGACTCCTCCTCCCTCCCATTCTGCACACCCCACTGACCTGCCCTTCCTTAGGGTGGCCCAGGTCTGTGGCTGGCTGGCTGTTTGTCCAGGAAGCAGAAGCTCTCTTGGGCTGGGATGGCTGCCTCTTCCTCCAGGCTGCCTGGGATTTTTCAACCCCCAGAAGAAATGGAGACTCGGGGAATAGCCCTGCCCGAGGCCCCCTTTTTCTCAACCCATCCGGGTCTGTGCGCACCAGCCGGGCCTGAAGGAGGCCTGCCTCTGGGCCTGTGCAGGGCCAGGGCCAGGTGGGCAGCCTGGGATGTGGGTGAGAAAGAACTCTGAACTTGAGGTTACAGATGCCATGTCCAGGGGACCCCATCAGCAGCCAGCATGTGGTCTTGGACAGGTCTCACCACCTTCCCAAGCCTTGGTTTCGTGGTCTATAAAACGGGACCGTATCCTCACCTCACTGGGATGAATGAGTCACGATGTGTAAATCTTTAAATGGGAATCTCTGGCTAAGGACCTGCTGAGTAATTTGCAGGACTCGGTGCAAACACGAAAACGTGGGTTCCCTTGTTCACAGATTAAGAATTTCGAAGCAGTGGTAGCAGAGCACGACACCAGGCGTCGGGCCTTTGGAAGTGCCGGGCTTGGGCGTGCACAGCTATCCCGAAGTCACCCTGGTGCTGCGGTTAGGAACAGGGACCAGCGAGGCGCGTCCTTCCCGGGCTTGCTTGCGTACAGCTCACCCCTCGGGCTCCCGGGGGCTTCCCGGCGTCCGGATCGGCGGGTCCCGCGGCGTATTCGGCGGGGCGCCTGCGCCATCTAGCGGCTCAGCGACGAGCAGCAGCCGCCGCTCACCCAGCCTTTTCCGTGGTGCCTCAATCACCACGTGCAAATGGGGGTGTCTAAGAGGCACACCTGCCACATCCGTTTTAACCCTTTGTCTCCCATCAGGCTGTGGGAGGATTGGATACTCTTAGCTCCCCCCCCCCCCCCCCCAAAGTCCCGCTTCACCTCTTCCCATGGAGACCAACACCGACTGATAGTGGTTCCCTGGAGGGAAAGGTGGAACAGGACTGGGGGGTTCTATTTCTAGCTTCCTTAGTTTGGCTAGGGGGCCTTGACTGGGCTTTGGGACAAGGGCAGGAAGTGGGCGTGGGGCTGGAGTTGGCAGGCTTCCTGGTGGGGGTAGAGAGTGATGTGATGAAGCTGGGGAAACTTGGCCGGGAGTGAACTGGACAAAAGAGAGACCAAGGCGGGTTAGACGGCGAGGCTTGTTAGTGTCAAGTGCTTCCGGAGGAGGGAGGGCCGAGCAGGGCAGGCAGCCGGTGAAGGGCATTGTGCTGTTTCTCGGATGAGGGATCAGGGATCGCAGAGGGATTTTTAACAGCTGGGCTGGGTGGGGTGGGTGGGGAAGGGTGGGGAGGGGTGGAGGATGGCAGTGATGGCTCAGAGCACGGTCTCCATTCTTAGCCCTGGGTGCAGTCACTTCCCCGCTGTACCTCTGGGTGCCCTTTCCACTCACCTGGCAGCCTCTAAGCATCCTGATGCCGGGCTCCACCCGCACGGTGTCTACTTCAGCTGGTCTGGGCTGGGGCCCAGGTGTTGGCACTTTTCAGGCCCCCAGGTGATTGTGATGTGCGGCCAGGGTGGGGAACGGAGGCCTTGTGGGGCAGGTGCAGACCCCCCCGTGGGAGGGGTCTCAAGTACAGATCCTCTGCTTGCCCTGAGTGCGGGCCTTGCTGGAGGCCGGCCACGGTGTCCAGCAGCCTTAGGGGACCCCACAGCTGCACTCGGGAAGTGCCAAGAGAGGAGCAGAGCTGTGGCCCCTACAATTTCCAACTATGAGAGGCAGCCATCAGCAGCAGTCAGAGACTTGCAACCAGAGGAGCAATGGGCATTGCAGCGTGTCCCGGGCTAAACCCCTGAGCCTGCCTCCAAGCCCCTCTTTTCTCTGACTTCCCGGGGAGCCAAAGCAGCCCCACCTAGGCTCTCCTGTTACTTCTGTTGTCTGACAGCCCTATCTTGATCAATCCCTGGACTCCTCATCCCTGAGCAGGATCCTGATCCCGGCCACTTCTCCTCTCTGTATTCTCAACCACACCCCATGAGGTGGCAGACTTTCTACAGGACAGGGTCTTGGGCGTGGCAATCTTGTTGGAAGGAAGGTGTTGTGAAGAGCTGCCTCTTGAAGCTGCGTTTGCACGGGGTCTTGTCCTTTGCATTTGAGTTGGGTGTTTAGTTGGGGGCTGGCCCGCAGTCAGTACTAGTGACTGGATGCCGGCTGAATGAGCAGCCTTCTCTTTTCACATCTTAACTCTCCTGCCCAACGGGAGTCATGGAAGAAGTGACCATGAAGAGTGTAAGAAATAATTCTGTTTATTGACTAGAAGATGGTATAAAATTACAGCAATCTGCAGGCATTCTGGGCTTTCTGGAAGGGACATGCAGTGCTGGACTCTATATGAGATGGAGTGGAGACACGGACCACTGGGCATTGGCTCCCTTCTGGGCAGTTAAGGGATCTGTACTACCAGCACAGATGCTAGTGTGAGAGAGAATGACTGGTCCTTGCCCCTGGAAACAAAGGACATGGGCAGCTGGGGTCATCAGACAATGCCATGCTTACAACTCGGTCCTATCCTACATAGGTCATAGGTCAGTGCTGGCTCTCCCAATCTAGTCGTGGTAGATTCGTGTTGTTCCGTATGATGCTCACTCTTCCCACCAAAGGAAGGGAAACAGGCACGTTGGTTTGGGAGGCCATCCGAGGACACAGTGCTTTTGGCTCAGGTCATCTCGCTTCCAGAGACCTCACGGTCTGCTGGACTCGGCAGCAGTGGGCTGGGGCGCGCAAGCAGACGAGTGTGCACTACTGTCTAAGCTCAAGCAGAGGGACCTTCCGCGGGGCAGCAGTGTGAGGAGATGCGCATGCGTCCGATTTCATCTCGTCTCTCTCCGGGGGGAGGAGGAGGAGGAGGAAGAGGAAGAGCCGGCCCTCAGAGACCGAGCCACGTGATGCTGAGTTCCAGAGAAAGTCTTCAGCAGAGAATTCTTCCCAAGGGGAGCAGGTGTTTCTGTCCCAGAGTCAGCGTGTAAAATTGGGAGGGCGGACCCAGGTGTTGAGGTGGTGGTTTGGTTCAACGTCTCCGAGAGCCGATGGCTGTGTCCGTAGTTACATGACGTTCTGGAACAGCTGGAGGGACCTCATGATGTTGTCATCCTGGGAGGGGAGGAGGAGGAAGGAGAGAATGGTTAGAATTCAGTGCGGCATCTCCCCGAGAAGCTTGGTAACTGGCCAGCGAAAGTCCAGCATGGGCTTCCCGTGCAGAGAAATCTCTCAAGGGCAATGAAAAATGAGGAGGAAGGGGTGGGACCTAGAAAATGTGTCACTCAAGGCAAGGAGCACCTTCTCTGGCCTTAAAGTATTTGGAAGGAACAAATTATCCAGTGAAACCGTGAGGATTGTCTCTTTTAAGAAGCCTCGGGCAATTGCATCTTATCAAATGGTTTTCTGTGTCTACTGAGATAGTCATATATATATTTAAAAATTCTTATTATGTCATTACTGGTACTGATTAATTCTTGAACCTTAAACCAATCTAGCATTTCTGTAAAAACACCATTTGTTCATGATGCATTCTGCTTTTTATATGATACATGTTGCTGGATTTGGTTTTTTGCATCTATGTCCAGAAGGAATATATTAGCCTGAAAATTAATTTTCATCTTGTGATGGCCTTCTCAAGTTTCTATACGAGGTTCACGATAGCCTCATAAATCAAGTTGAGACTGTTTCCCTTCCTCCGATCTCTGAGTTTGTATAAAATCAGTATCACTTCTTCCTTACAGGTTCGGAAGAATTTACTGGTGGAGGCACCTGGGCCTGCCATTTTCTCTGTGGCAGAGTATGAAGTTAGACTCAATTCCTTGAACAGACACAAGGCTATTCAGAGTTTGCATTTATTTATTTATTTTTAGTTTCGATACGTTGTATGTCACGGGACAGAGAAGACAATATTTTGAATTAAAATATGATGAAAATATGACATCAAAATTTTGGGGATCGAAGCAATCAGTTAAAGCAGTACTTGGGGAGAAAAATATCTCTTTAAATACATATGTTAGAAAAGAAGGTTGAAAATCAGTCACTGAAGCCTCCATCTCAAAAAGCTGGAAGATCCCCTCTCACAGCCTGTAGCTTGATTGGAGCATGGCCCTAGGCACTGAGGATAGCTTGGTTGGTCTGAGGGCATCAGCTTCAGGCATTAAAAATAGCTTGGTACTTGAGCATTGGCCCCAGATGGGGTTGCAGGGTTGATCTCAGTCAGAGTGCATGTGGGATTCTGCCTCACTACCTCCCCTCCTCTCACCTACCAAAAAAAAAAAAAAAAAAATGCTGGAAGAAAACCTAAAAATGGAATTAAAATGTAAAAAACAGAGCGAAGGAAATAATTTAGAGCCCAAATTGATGAAACAAAAAGCAGATCTACAACAGAGGAAAACAACAAAGACGACAGTGGATGCTGGATATGTGAAACCTTCCAAAATTTTCTGGAACAGGGAGCTATTGTGGCCTCCTGGTTACGTGTATGGGTTCTGGAGTCAGGCTGCCCTGCCGTGACTTCATTCTCTCTGTGCCTCGATTTCTCTGCGTGTAAAGCATAGTATGTACTCTCACAGGGGGCTGCGTGGAAACCAGCGAGTTAATTAATCTATAGCTGAGGAAGTTGCTAACACGAGAAGCTAAATTGATTAAAAAGCTGTTAAGCAAAGTAAAAAAAATGCGTATTACAGTAGGGCACGGCATTCGAAACGAGAACAAGGGAGTTCGACGTCCATCTCTTCCTGTGCCTTCGCCACATCGCTCAACCTTGCCACGCCACTGTTTCCTCTTCTTTACAATGGGTGTGATAAACTGAGCTGCTGGGCCATTCACCATGATTAAAATGTTGAGATTCACCTGTGGCTGAAGAGTTGCTGGCCCGAGTCTCCCTCCCACCCCCCAGCATCTTCCCCTCTGGCTATCTGGTAACTGGCTCAGGACCCCTGGACCACCCAAAGAGCCATCAGCTCACGGGTTAGTACCAAGTTTAGCAGGGGGCCTCGGGCACTGCTCCAGGGTGTTGGGTCAAGGTTGGTTAAGAGTCATTCAATTCTCAGCCCATTCTAGTTATTAAAGAGTTAAAATGTCACCCTGGATATAGCGCCTCTGCCTCCTCAGGGTTGTCTGTGGTGAGGTTGATGCGATGTACCTGCAACTTGGTAGGTGCTGGGGGGGTGTCAACGATGTCTCCCCTGCTCGCTTGTGTTTGCAGTTCTTATGAATGGAGCTCAGAGTAAACGTGTACCTTTCTGAACTAAGGAGGGGGTGGAAGTGCCTTTTCCTAAAGCAATTATATCCAGGTCAGTCTCTGGCCGACTCTGGGGCCAGTCTGTCCTTTAGGCTAATGAAAATGGGGTCCGAGGACGAGCAGCAGCAGCATCACCTGGGGTGGGGCGGGGTGGGGCGGAGCGGGGTGGGGGTGGGGAGGTGTTGGAATAGGAGCTGCTCGAGCCCCACCCCAGACATATTGAATTAGGGTCCCTGTGTTAAGGAGAGCTTCACCAAGGTTGGTTTGCACATGAACGTTTTAGAAGCATTGGCCCACGGCGTTTGTGTTGAAAATGAAGCTGCCTTTGGGGTGTGGGTGTGGGCGTGGGGGTGTGGGGGTGTGGGTGTGGCGTGGGCGTGTGGGCATGGGCAGGGGTGTGGGGGTGGGCGTGGGGGTGGGCGTGGGGGTGTGGGTGTGGGCGTGTGGGTGGGGGTGTGGGTGTGGGTGTGTGGGCGTGTGGGTGTGGGTGGGGTGAGGGTGTGGGTGTGGGTGGGGTGTGTGGGCGTGGGTGTGTGGGCGTGGGTGTGTGGGGGTGGGCGTGGGTGTGGGGTGGGCGTGGGTGTGGGGTGAGGGTGTGGGCGTGTGGGTGGGGTGTGTGTGGGGTGTGTGTGGGTGTGTGTGTGGTGTGGGTGGGGTGTGGGTGTGGGTGGGGTGTGTGTGGGGTGTGTGTGTGGGTGTGGGTGTGGTGTGGGTGGGGTGTGGGTGTGGGTGGGGTATGGGTGTGGGTGGGGTGTGGGTGGGGTGTGGGCGTGGGTGTGGGTGGGGTGAGGGTGTGGGTGTGGGTGGGGTGTGTGGGCGTGGGCGTGTGGGTGTGGGCGTGTGGGCGTGTGGGGGTGGGCGTGGGCGGGGGTGTGGGTGTGAGGGCGTGTGGGTGGGGTGAGGGTGTGGGTGGGGTGTGGGTGTGGGTGTGTGTGGGGTGTGTGTGGGGTGTGTGTGTGGGTGTGTGTGTGGGTGTGGGTGGGGTGTGTGGGTGTGGGTGTGGGTGTGGGCGTGGGTGGGGTGTGGGTGTGGGCGTGGGCATGGGTGGGGTGTGGGTGTGGGTGTGTGGGTGTGGGTGTGGGCGTGGGTGTGGGCGTGGGTGTGGGTGTGGGCGTGGGGGGCTGGATGAAAGAAGGAGAAGCAATTAGCCAAAAAACATATACACATCACACACAGACACAGTCTACAGGGTGCTGATGGCCAGAGGGAAAGCGGTGGGGAACGGGGCCAGGGAGAGGCGCTGCGGGGGTGGGGGTGGGGCCGCGGGCAGAGGGGGGGTGCGGGCGGCAGGGGAACACATCGCGGTGGGCAGGTGGCGGTCCGCTGTGCGGGGCACTTGAAACCTGGGTGGCTTTGTGAACCAGTATCATCCCAACAAAGTCAATAAAATAAAAAATTTAAAGAAATATATAAATGTAGATTTCTAGACCCCCCCCCCCCCAGATCTGGGGTGTCTGGGATCGATGCCCGGAAACGTGCACTTCTAGAACCATCCCAGGCAGCCCTCGTGCACACCGTCATTGAGAATTCCAGTTTCAGATTCTCCCAGCTACTCCCCTGTCATCTGGGGAGCGGGTCAAGCGGGTCAAGCCGGAGGCAGGCTAAACGGTGCTGGCATAGCCCTGCGTGGGAAGTCTGCAGGTCCACAGGCAGCCCTCTGGGCTTTCACGCCCTTCCCAGGCGTCTGGCTCAGCCGGGCTTGGCCAGGACCAACCGCACATCATTCTGGGGAGTGGCGATGGCTGGGACTCTGACTTGTGGCCGGTGGTACTGGTGACTTTGACCCAAGGGTCACAGGTGTCTCACTCTCCCTTCCGCATGGCGCCAAGCCCCAGACACTGTGCCCTGAGACCTGTCCTTACCTCCTGACAGGATTCGAGAAATTCATCTAAAGTCACAATCCCATCTTTATTTTTGTCCATTTTCTGAAAGACACAAGAGGAAGTGCGTTCAAGAACCCGGCGATCTGCACTCCAAAAGCTTGCCTTTCGTTACCCACACTGCCCCGAGAGCTAGGGTGGTGTCTCACTGGCCAGACAACTGCACCCAGCCCTGGAGTGAGCACTCGGACCCCTGGGAGCGTCCTTCCAATGAGAAGACATTCTCTAGACTCTCAGCACCTTGTTGCCGGATTGTTCTGCTGACCCCCTGCCAAGTCTCCTGAGACTCCCCCGGCCTGTCCATCTGTCAGAAAGAACACTGGACATGAGTTTCTACTGTCTCTCACTGTGTGACCATGAGTCTGGAAGCCTCTGTGAGCCTCTGTTTTCCCCATCTGCCAAGGGGGAGGATTAGACTGGCATGAGCTCTGGCTTTCTTTGATACTTTATTACTAGGTTAATTATTTACTAGAAAACCACTATGATCCTGCCACACTTCTACTTACGGATGAACACTAGCCACCTCCTCTTGACCAGACAAGGATGAAGTTTTCAAGCTAAAGATCTCACACTCCATCTCACCATCCTTTCCAACCTGATTTCTCTTACTCTCTAGACCAGCGGTTCTCAACCTGTGGGTCGCGACCCCGGCGGGGGTCGAACGACCAAAACACAGGGGTCGCCTAAAGCAATGAGAATACATTCCGAATCATAACTGTAGCAAAATTACAGTTATGAAGTAGCCACCAAAATTATTTTTTGGTTTGGGGTCACCGCAACATGAGGAACTGTATTGCAGGGTCACGGCATTAGAAAGGTTGAGAACCATTGCTAAATGCTCCCCACCTACACAAACGTGCTTAATGAGGTCTCCTCTGTGGACTCGGCTAGCCCAAGAACGGAACTTAGAGCCTGTACTCCACCACGTACCCTTCCCTGCGTTCTTCTGGAGTGTAGCCTTCTCTGCTTAATGAGATCCTCTGTTCCTGGAGAACGATACATTTGTCATCCTTTCCTGTTTCCCACAACATGCAGTGCAGGGTCGGATACACACACACACACGCACGCACACACACACGCACGCACGCACGCCACTGCTCCTATGCTTGTGGCAGGACTGATCTAAGTCAAGCTGAAAGGTCACACACAGGTGTGCACACTCACCTGGAAGAAGACATCCACGTGCTGCTTTGGGGTGTCTTCTTTGAGCACGGGGTATGTGTACTTCCCCATCATGTCGTAGATGGCCTTGACAATGTCCACCATCTCCTGGACAGGGGACATGGAGGAAGCACAGAGTGTGGGAACCGTGAGGTGCAGCTCTTCTTAGGGGCTCCTTATCCCCCTTAGGAGTAAAAGTGATTACAAGGACCTTCTTCAGCTGATGAGAAGGAGTGACAAGGCCAGCGAGAGGGGCAGTACTCCGGGAGCCTCTTCCTGGAGAGAGGACAGTGGGGAGTTCTCCAGGCCTTTAGAAGCTCTCGGGTCCGTTACCTTTTTTTGAGCATCGCCCTCCGGGAGGGGTTGTCTTGGGCTTGGAGTGGACATGTTTATATACTGACCAGCCCGTACTCTACTTCTGGAAGACCCTCTCCCCACTCCATGAGTTCTTGTGAATGGGTGAGCCCGGCTGGCTGTATTTGTACCAGGTGACCCGTCCCTGTGGCCATGAGTGACACTGACCACAGTTGACTGGCACAAAGGTGGACGTCTGACTACAGCAGAGCTACTTTGTATATTGACATACTACTTTATAAAGTCATTTTCAGAATGTAGTGCATCACACTAATTTTTACATCTTCTTCCTCTTGCATGGTTTTAAACGGCCACTTCTGTCTCCAATGGTATGTATTTACTGCAGTTTCACGGACCACACCTGCTACCAGGGGCTGCCCACCACTCTTTCCTCTTCAGTGCCTGGAACACCTAGTAAGCCTTCAAACACAATGTTGCGCGGATGCACGACTGGATGAATGCGGAATGAAAACTGGAGAGAACCTTGCCGGGTGGGGGAGGTGAGGACTGGAGCTCAGGACGTGGGACGTCGTGGGATGCTAAACAAGGCTCGATTGAGGTGCCAGGGGACAGGAGACACCACAGTGGGTTTTGAGGTAAACCTGTGGGTATTTCACGGGCTGGGCACCACATGGGCTCTGAGGTTCTGAAAGTGTCAAGCAGTGAACACTCAGAAATTATCTGTGAAGACTTCTTTAGAGACGGACACACCCTCTGTCACCCCCTTCTGTGGGTTTACTAGAAGGCAAAACGGTGGTCTGACTCTTCAGCGACAAGCATTCCTTTCTCATCTTGCTGACCACTACACAGCCATCCCAGATTTTGGCTTTAACGTGTGGCTGCTAACCTGCTGAAATGCACATTCCCTGGGGAAGAGTAACTACACAGAATAAACCACTTATACCCACTTTGAAACGTGCGCTGAGTATGTGTGCCCCGGTAAAATGAAGGGATCCACTTAGCCCTTTCTCAGAGCCTGGGGCAAGGGCAGGGGGGGCACCGAGGAGGGCCACGCTGAGCCCCCAGGCAGACCCCTCCTCACTCCGACAATTTCCTCGAGACGACCGGGGCTGCTGCCTGAGTTAGATGACTCCCTCGTGGCCCTTGCCCGCTCCCGCCTCAGCTCACTCACCTCTTTGTTGATATATCCATCTTTATTGATGTCATACAAGTTAAATGTCCACCTTAGCTTCTCATGGACGGTTCCTCGCAGTAGGATCGACAGAGCGGTTACAAAGTCCTGACAAGTGGCAAATGTGCAAGTGACATTAACACCGAGCCATTGGGTGGGGCTGAGCTCTGGGACTGCTTTTGCATCATGGTCTCTTCCAGGTCCTCTGTCCCCGGAAGGCCATGGCCAAGCTCAGTGGAGAGCGCCCCCATCACTCCCTGCCCTGGCCCTCTTCGTGGGAGGGCCCTCTCGTGAGGAAGAATCGAGCTCTGTGTGTTGATACCCGCAGACATAGGTAAACACAGCCTCCCCCGGTACGGCTTCATCCCACGGCTGCCATTATGGTATACGTGGTGGCAGAGTCCAGTGGCTAAATGTGGACTCTGGGGACATCCTACTTGAGTTCAAGTCCCTCCTTTGCTGTTTGACCTTGGGGAAGACAGCCTCTCTTTGCCTGACTTTCCTCTTCTGTAACTGGTAATAAATAATAGCACCCCACCTTGTAGGGTTATTGTGAGGGTTCAATGAAATAACACATGCAGAGTGCCGAGTACAGAGCCTGCCACGTGGTGAGCTCCGTGTGCCTGTGAGCTATTAAACTGTCGCCACCTGACCCTCGAGGCCCCGTGTCCCGGGAGGGCAGGGGCAGTTGCTGTGTCTATCAGGTGTCCCCAAACTACAGCATGCGGTCCCCTGAGGCCATTTATCTGCCCCTGCTGCACTTCCGGAAGGGGCACCTCTTTCATTGATGGTCAGTGAGAGGAGCACTGTATGTGGCTGCCCTCCCACAGTCTGAGGGACAGTGAATTGGCCCCCTGTGTAAAATGTTTGGGGACCCCTGCTCTATGTAGTCAGGAAATGCTTGTTGAATGGATGGAGGTTTCTTTGTCTTGGCTGCGGGCATTTGGCAATCAAACTCTTTCCCCCCCACAACACGCCACGATTCAGAGGGTGAGGAGATGGGGTCCCGGGGAGCCCCAGAGACACACGTACCTCGAACTTCACGGAGCCCGTCTGGGTGGTGTCGAAGGCGTGGAAGAGGTAGTGGGCGTACGTGCTGGCGTCTGCAAGGCAGAGGAGGACAGGCTGGTGACGGGGGCAGGGGCTCTGTGAGGGGAGGGAGGTCCCTTACAGCAACAAGAAAGAGAGGAGCAGGGTGGTGGGGGCGAGAAAGGAGACACGTACGGAGTGGCAAAGGCCAGTGGTAAATCTGGGTCCGTTTGGCTCTCCTGGGGTTTAGGTGGGACGTTCTCGTGAGGGCCAAGACAAGCCCTTGCCCCTGCACCTAGCCATCCCCGAGAGTGGCCCTCCCACCTGTCTGTGTGTACTCCTGGCGGACGAATGACGTGATGGCTGCATGGAGGTGCTCTCTGGGCGGCAGTGCAGTGCCCTAGGCGGGGACAGCTTCTGCTTCTCCACCCCTCCCCCTCTCCTTCCTCTCTGTCTCTCTCTTCCCCTCCCGCAGCCAAGGCTCCATTGGAGCGGCGTTTGCCTGGGCACTGAGGATGGTTCTGTGGTCTTTGCCTCAGGCGCTAGAATGGCTCTGATTGCGGCAGAGCGACACCTCAAGATGGGCAGAGCATCGCCCCCTGGTGGGCATGCCGGGTGGATCCTGGTCGGGCGCATGTGGGAGTGCAGTGCCCTAGGCGGGGACAGCCGCTCTGTCACTGCATAGCTGTGTGACCACAGGCATCTAACACACCCTCTCTGAGCTTCTGCTTCCCCACCTCTGTCCAATGGGATGGAGCAAGACCTCTCTCTTGACATTTCTGCAAAAGCTCGTTAATCTTTTCACATAGTCACATCATCAAAGCCACCAAGCCCATCACATCGTCCAAACTCACTAGAGCAGGGGTCAGGAAGCTTTCTGACTGAGAGAGCCATGAACGCCACATACTTTAAAATGTAATTCCGTGAGAGCTATACAATGACCCGTGTACATTATGCATTATCCATGAAAAATTTGGTGTTGTCCCAGAGGACAGCTGTGATTGGCTCCAGCCACCTGCAACCATGAACATGAGAGGTAGGAAATGAATGGATTGTAATACATGAGAATGTTTTATATATTTTTTTCTTTTTTGTATTTCTCTGAAGTTGGAAACGGGGAGGCAGTCAGACAGACTCCCACATGCGCCCGACCGGGATCCACCCGGCATGCCCACCAGGGGGCGATGCTCTGCCCATCTTGAGGTGTCACTCTGCCGCAATCAGAGCTATTCTAGCACCTGAGGCAGAGGCCACAGAACCATCCTCAGTGCCTGGGCAAACGCCGCTCCAATGGAGCCTTGGCTGCGGGAGGGGAAGAGAGAGACAGAGAGGAAGGAGAGGGGGAGGGGTGGAGATGCAGATGGGTGCCTCTCCTGTGTGCCCTAGCCAGGAATCGAACCCAGGACTCCCGCACGCCAGGCCGACACTCTACCACTGAGCCAACCTGCCAGGGCTGAGAATGTTTGATATTTTTAACATCATTTTTTTTTTTTTTTTTTGGATTTTTTTTTTTTATTTTTTATTTATTTTATAATTTTATTTTTTTAATGGGGTGACATCAATAAATCAGGATACATATATTCAAAGATAACAAGTCCAGGTTATCTTGTCGTTCAATTATGTTGCATACCCACCACCCAAAGTCAGATTGTCCTCTGTCACCTTCTATCTTGTTTTCTTTGTGCCCCTCCCACCCCCTATCCCTCTCCCATTCCCCCCTCCCCCCCCGTAACCACCACACTCTTATCAATGTCTCTTAGTTTCACTATTATGTCCCACCTACGTATGGAATAATACAGTTGCTGTTTTTTTCTGATTTACTTATTTCGCTTCGTATCATGTTATCAAGATCCCACCATTTTGCTGTAAATGTTCCGATGTCATCATTTCTTATGGATGAGTAGTATTCCATAGTGTATATGTGCCACATCTTCTTTATCCAGTCATCTATTGATGGGCTTTTTGGTTGTTTCCATGTCCTGGCCACTGTGAACAATGCTGCAATAAACATGGGGCTGCATGTGTCTTTATGTATCAATGTTTCTGAGTTTTGGGGATATATACCCAGTAGAGGGATTGCTGGGTCATAAGGTAGTTCTATTTTCAGTTTTTTGAGGAACCACCATACTTTCTTCCATAATGGTTGTACTACTTTACATTCCCACCAACAGTGTATGAGGGTTCCTTTTTCTCCACAGCCTCTCCAACATTTGCTATTACCTGACTTGCTAATAACAGCTAATCGAACAGGTGTGAGGTGGTATCTCATTGCCGTTTTGATTTGCATTTCTCTAATAGCTAAAGAAGATGAGCATCTTTTCATATATCTGTTGGCCATTTGTATTTCTTCCTGGGAGAAGTGTCTATTCATATCCTCTTCCCATTTTTTTATTGGATTGTTTGTTTGTTTGTTGTTGAGTTTTATGAGTTCTTTGTATATTTTGGATATTAGGCCCTTATCTGAGCTGTTGTTTGAAAATATCATTTCCCATTTAGTTGGCTTTCTGTTTATTTTGTTATCAGTTTCCCTTGCTGAGCAAAAACTTCTTAGTCTGATGTAGTCCCATTCATTACTTTTTGCCTTCACTTCTCTTGCCATTGGAGTCAAATTCATAAAATGCTCTTTAAAACCCAGGTCCATGAGTTGAGTACCTATGTCTTCTTCTATGTACTTAATTGTTTCAGGTCTTATGTTTAGATCTTTGATCCATTTTGAGTTAATTTTTGTACAGGGAGAGAGACTGTAGTCCAGTTTCATTCTTTTGCATGTGGCTTTCCAGTTTTCCCAGCACCATTTATTGAAGAGGCTTTCTTTTCTCCATTGTGTGTTGTTGGCCCCTTTATCAAAAATTATTTGACTATATATATGTGGTTTTATTTCTGGACTTTCTATTCTGTTCCATTGGTCTGAGTGTCTATTTTTCTGCCAATACCATGCTGTTTTGATTGTCGTGGCCCTATAATAGAGTTTGAAGTCAGGTATTGTTATGCCCCCAGCTTCATTCTTTTTCTTTAGGATTGCTTTGGCTATTCGGGGTTTTTTATAGTTCCATATAAATCTGATGATTTTTTGCTCTATTTCTTTAAAAAACGTCATTGGAAGTTTGATGGGAATTGCATTAAATTTGTATATTGCTTTGGGTAATATAGCCATCTTGATTATATTTATTCTTCCTAGCCAAGAACAAGGTATATTCTTCCATCTCATTATATCTTTTTCGATTTCCCTTAACAATGGTTTATAGTTTTCATTATATAAGTCCTTTACATTCTTTGTTATGTTTATTCCTAAGTATTTTATTTTTTTTGTTGCAATCGTGAAGGGGATTATTCTTTTGAGTTCCTTCTCAGTTGTTTCATTGTTGGCATATAGAAAGGCTATTGACTTCTGTATGTTAATTTTGTATCCTGCGACCTTACTGTATTGGCTTATTGTTTCTAGTAGTCTTTTTGTGGATTCTTTGGGGTTTTCGATGTATAGGATCATATCATCTGCAAAAAGTGATACCTTTACTTCTTCTTTTCCGATATGGATGCCTTTTATTTCTTTGTCTTGTCTGATTGCTCTGGCTAGAACCTCTAGTACCACATTAAATAAGAGTGGAGAGAGTGGACAACCCTGTCTTGTTCCTGATTTAAGGGGGAAAGCCTTCAGTTTAGTGCCATTTAATATGATGTTAGCTGATGGTTTATCATATATGGCCTTTATCATGTTGAGATATTTTCCTTCTATACCCATTTTGTTGAGAGTCTTAAACATAAAATTGTGTTGTATTTTATCAAAAGCCTTTTCTGCGTCTATTGATAAGATCATGTGGTTTTTGTTCTTTGTTTTGTTGATATGGTGTATTACATTAACCGTTTTACGTATGTTGAACCATCCTTGAGATTCTGGGATGAATCCTACTTGATCATGATGTATTATTTTTTTAATATGTTGTTGTATTCGATTTGCTAGTATTTTGTTTAGTATTTTGGCATCTGTATTCATTAGAGATATTGGTCTGTAGTTTTCTTTTTTTGTGCCATCCTTGCCTGGTTTTGGTATGAGGGTTATGTTGGCCTCATAAAATGTGTTTGGAAGTATTGCTTCTTCTTCAATTTTTTGGAAGACTTTGAGTAGAATAGGAACCAAGTCTTCTTTGAAGGTTTGATAAAATTCGCTGGTATAGCCGTCAGGGCCTGGACTTTTATTTTTGGGGAGGTTTTTAATGGTTTTTTCTATTTCTTCTCTACTGATAGGTCTGTTTAGGCTTTCTGCTTCTTCTTGACTCAGTCTAGGAAGGTTGTATTTTTCTAGGAATTTATCCATTTCTTCTAGGTTGTTGAATTTAGTGGCATAAAGTTTTTCATAGTATTCTACAATAATTCTTTGTATATCTACGGTGTCCGTGGTGATTTCTCCTCTTTCATTTTGGATTTTGTTTATATGAGTTCTTTCTCTTTTTTCCTTGGTAAGTCTTGCCAAGGGTTTGTCAATTTTGTTGATCTTTTCAAAGAACCAGCTCCTTGTTCTATTAATTTTTTCTATAGTTTTTCTGTTCTCTAATTCATTTATTTCTGCTCTGATTTTTATTATCTCCTTTCTTCGGCTGGTTTTGGGTTGTCTTTGTTCTTCTTTTTCTAGTTCCTTAAGGTGGGAAGTTAAGTGGTTCACTTGGGCTCTCTCTTGTTTGTTCATATATGCCTGAAGCGATATGAACTTCCCTCTTATCACTGCTTTTGCTGCATCCCATAGATTCTGATATGTCGTATTGTCATTTTCATTAGTCTGTATATATCTTTTGATCTCTGCACTTATTTCTTCTTTGACCCATTCATTTTTTAAAAGTATGTTGTTTAGTTTCCACATTTTTGTGGGATTTTTTTCCTCTTTTTTGCAGTTGAATTCTAGTTTCAAGGCTTTATGATCAGAAAATATGCTTGGTACAACTTCAATTTTTCTGAATTTGCTGATATTGTTTTTGTGGCCCAACATATGGTCAATTCTTGAGAATGATCCATGTACACTGGAGAAAAATGTATACTCAGTCACTTTGGGATGAAATGTCCTGTAGATGTCTATCATATCCAGGTGCTCTAGTGTTTTGTTTAAGGCCACTATGTCTTTGTTGATTCTCTGTTTGGATGACCGATCTAGAGCCGTCAGCGGTGTATTGAGGTCTCCAAGTATGATTGTATTTTTGTCAGTTTTTGTTTTAAGATCAATAAGTAGCTGTCTTATATATTTTGGTGCTCCTTGGTTTGGTGCATATATATTAAGAATTGTTATGTCTTCTTGATTCAGTGTCCCCTTAGCCATTATGAAATGGCCATTTTTGTCTCTAAGTACTTTTCCTGTCTTGTAGTCAGCATTATCCGATATGAGTATTGCTACACCTGCTTTTTTTTGGATGTTATTTGCTTGGAGTATTGTTTTCCAGCCTTTCACTTTGAATTTGTTTTTATCCTTGTTACTTAGATGAGTTTCCTGTAGGCAGCATACAGTTGGATTTTCTTTTTTAATCCATTCTGCTACTCTGTGTCTTTTTATTGGTGAGTTTAATCCGTTTACATTTAGTGTAATTATTGATACTTGTGAGTTCCCTATTGCCATTTTATATCTTGCTTTCTGTTAGTTTTGTGTCTTGTTTGATCCTTCTCTTTCGTTTTTCTATCTTTTGTTTTTATTTGGTTGTATTCCATACATCTTTCCTCTGTTGCTATCTTTTTTATCTCATGTGCTTCTGTGGTGGTTTTTTCAATGGTGGTTACCTTTGAGTAATGAAAAGGGTCCCTACCCTGTTCATTGTAGCAAACTATTTTGTGAGTACTTTTGCACTCCATCGTCCTTTGCTACTGTTAATCTCCGTCTTCTCCCCCTCTTTCTTTTTGTTGTTGTCACAGTTTAAATTTGGTTTTATTGTGTTCTTCTTGGAGCTTTTACTTGTGGCTATGTTTTTTTTTGTTCTTTGTATCTTATTGGAGAACCCCCTTTAGTAATTCCTGGAGTGGGGGTTTTCTGATGATAAATTCCCTCATCTTTTCTGTATCTGTGAATGTTTTTATTTCTCCTTCGTATTTGAAGGATAGCTTTGATGGGTATAGTATTTGTGGCTGAAAGTTCCTCTCTTTCAGGACTTTAAATATTGGGGTCCACTCTCTTCTAGCTTGTAGAGTTTCTGCTGAGAAATCTGATGATAATCTAATGGGCCTTCCTTTATATGTTGTATTCTTCTTTTCCCTGGCTGCCTTGAGAATTTTTTCTTTGCTGTTGGTTTGTGTCAATTTCATTATGATATGCCTTGGAGTGGGTTTGTTGGGGTTAAGAAAACTTGGAGTTCTGTTTGCTTCTTGAACTTGAGGCTTTAGTTCTTTCCACAGGCTTGGGAAGTTCTCATCAATTATTTGTTTAAGTATGTTCTCCATTCCATTTTCTCTCTCTCTTCTCCCTCTGATATACCTATTATTCTTATGTTATTCTTTTTGATGGAGTCAGATAATTCTTGTAGGGCTATCTCATTTTTTTTAATTTTTGAGTCTCTTTCTTCTTCTCTCTGTTGTGCCTCAAGTTGCTTGTCTTCTATTTCACTAATCCTCTCTTCTATCTGACCTGTTCTATTAGCTAAGCTTGTTACTTCGTTTTTCAGCTCGTGAATTGAGTTTTTCATCTCTGTTTGATTTGTTTTTATAGTTTCAATTTCCTTGGACATATATTCTTTGTGTTCATGGAGTTGTTTTCTGAGCTCCCTATATTGCCTTTCTGTGTTTTCTTGTATATCTCGGAGGATTTTTAGGATTTCTATCTTGAATTCTCTGTCATTTAGCTCCAAGGTTTCCAATATATTAAATTTTTTCTCCATAGATTTTTCCTCATCTAGCTGTGTTACCTCTCTTTCTTTTGTATCCATGATATTCGATTTTCTCTTCCTTAATGGCATCTGAGGGTGGTTTTGTTGATAGTATTAATGAGATTTAATAAAGAATAAAAAGTTAAAAAAAATAAAAAAATAACAAATCGAAAAGAGTTGTTTTTTTTTTAAAAAAATTAATAATAAAATAAAGAAAAATAAAATAAAATAAAAATTTTTTAAAAAAGGAAATTATTCCCCCCCTCTTTTTTTCCTCTCCTCTCCTCTCCCCTCTTTCTTGAGAAAATCTTGTGGCGGACTGTGAGTTATAACAAACAATGCCTGTGATGGAGGGCCTGAATTGGGGAAAAGTAATAAAGGGGCAAAAAAGAGAGAAAGAAAAAAAAAAAAAAAAAGGAAAAAAAAAAAAAAAGAAAAAAGAAAAATAAAAGAGCGTATGGACCCACAAAAAGCAAATAAGGAAAAAATTTGGGTCAAGAATAAAATGATTTGCTTTTAGGTGTTGGTTTTCTAAGAGTTATGATGAGAGGAATAAGAGGAAAATGGAAAAATGGGGGGACAAATAAAAAACTTACTATTGTATTTAGTGGAACAAGAACTAGATAATATGGAGAGCCAGGGATGGGAGCACTCCTAGTGAGTTAAAAAGGTGAAGTAAAAACCCCCCAAAATGCCACAAACATAGGTTTGAGTCCCAGATAAGATAATTTGTTTGTTATTGAGGTTTGAATGAGAGGAGATGTAAAGGAGAAAGGAAGAAACTAATATAGAGGGAGAAAAGAAAGAGAGAGAGAGAAAAAAAGAGGGAACCACTAAAAGAAGAAAAAAGAAAGGAGAGAGAGATAGTTAAGGGTTTTGGAGTGCAACCCTCATAGAGAGAAAGGAAGAGAAGAGAAATGAACATCATTTTTTTTTATTAAAGATTTGTCTGCGAGCCAGATGCAGCCATCAAAAGAGCCACATCTGGCTCGCGAGCCATAGGTTCCCGACCCCTGCACTAGAGAGTGGCTCGGGAGAACTCAACAACTGGTGAGTCTAGGGCCTGAATGGGACGAAGCTGCCTCCCCCCTTCCAGCTTGGGGAGGGGCTGCCAACTCGCGTTTGCGATGCTTGGGTCCCTGTTCCATCAGGATTCAGGGAAGGGTCCTGCAGGAGGTGACTCCTGGACAAAGAATGAGATGGCACGTGACACATGAAAACCAGAGGAACAGGCACTGGTGCCCCAGGTCCACGGGACCAGAGAGGGTTCCCGCAAAAGGCAGCGCCACAGAGCAGCATGGGCCTCGCCTCTTCGCTAACCTAGATCTCTAGGCACAACTCTGTGCGCCCCTGCCTCCTTTGGGCCCATGGTATTTACTGAACTTTCTTTCCCCAATCCTGGCTGGCCTCGGCCGCTGAGTGAAGGCTTAGCTTCTCGGAAGCTCGAGTGCCCCACCTGGGAGAACAGCACCTGCTTCCCGGGGCGGTGAGGAGACCTCCTCAGATTCTCCGTCCATCTCTCCTCCGCTGGGGAGGGTCCGTCTTTCAGAGGTCTTTCCGGCTAACGCTCCAGCAACCCCCCACATCTTGTCATAAGGGAGGCGCCTTGCTCTGAGCTCTCCCCAGAGTTGAGGAGGAGGTGGGTAACAAGGAACTTGAACTTGGAGAAAGGAAGGCAGCTCACCAGAGAGAGAGGGCCGGGCAGGGTCTTTTTCAAGGTCAAGGTCAGACTCACCTCCATGAGGGAAAAACTGCGCGTAGATCTGCTTGAAAGTTTCCTCATTGACCACGCCGCTGGGGCACTCCTGCGTGTGCGGGGGACAGAGTCAGTGGGCGTGTCAGAGCCCCCCCCCCCCCCGAGGAGTGGAGGGGGTCCCGCCTTGGGCTCGAAGATTCCTTATGATCTCTGGTGGGCAGGGACTTTCTGTGCCTTCGTGGTGAGGGGTCGGGGTCAGCCCCACCTTGGGTTGGGGGGCCGCTTGGTGAAGTGAGGGGACTCCCTCCCGGAGCGGGCACTGGGAGGTGGAGAGAGTTTGGGCTGCGGGATGAGAAACACCTGCATTTGGTTCCTGGCTCAGCCCCTTCTAAGCTTTGTGACCTTGACTGAGTCAGCCCCCGATCATCAACGTTCTTAGCTGTGAAATGGGGATAAGTGAACCTTCCCAATAAGGTGGTCTTGCATTCACATCCCCTTTGTACAAGTCACCCTCCTCTTTTCACAACGACACAGCCGGGAGAGCTCCCTGACCGCCCCGTTGGTGTCCGGGAGGGCTCAGCCCCGGGGGGACCCGGCCGGCGCCTTGGGAGGCCGCGTGGGGCTTACGTTTTTGAAGCCTCGATACAGGACCTGCAGCTCCCTCTTGGTGAAGTTCGTCTGGGCCTCGAGCTGCTCCAGCCCCTCGGGCCGATGGCAAACCATGGTCATCTCCAGCTCGTCTTCAATCTTATCTGGAACCAGAGGAGGCGGCGTTAGGAGGGCTGACCCTCAGCGGTCACTTGTCAGAACATAGTCTGGTTGTCATCAGGGTGGTGCCGTGGCCTGGGACATAGGGTCGTGGGCTGGGGTCACACTGCCGATGGATGACATTCCTGCCTGGACCCCCTGCCCGGTCACACTTTCTGTCTCACAATCAGTCCAGCCATCTCTCCAGGTGTGTGCGCATCAGGTGAGGGCGTGTCAGCATCTGAGATAAACACCCTCTCAGTGGAGAGAGAGCGGAAGAGCTAAAAATAAGTCCTTGTGAAAACGCTGCCCTTTCTTTGGAAATATTTTTTCCGCCAAGTCAATGTGCTGCCCACTGAACACCTGAATGTTCTGCAGACACAGAACTGATCAACACCCTCCCAACAGCACAGGGAAGCAAACCTACTAAAACCTATTACAGATCCACAATCTCTCACCATGTGGGACTAGAGAAAGGCTAGCATGATTTAGCAAAAAGTTTCCATTGGAGCATTAAATACTAATTTAAAACTATGAGTGTATTTTACAGTATTGTTTTGTAATATCTACTAGGTAACCTACATAAAGGACAATGACTTAAGTGGGAGCTACTTTATATAAACCAAAGCTCCCGAAGCATTGAAGGGCTCTCAAAACAGTTGTCTTAAGTGGTAGTTAGACCGCGCTATAATACAATGTAATGTTGCACCGGTTGTTTAGAAAGGGTCGGTCACCTAAAGGGAGAACACTGCCCCATCTCCTCCTGAAGGGTCACAAAATCCAAATGAGGGGAATTTTGAACGTTGTACCATGGCCGGAGGATCAGCGAGTGTTTTCCTCTGGGCCCCGCCTGGAGTTCTTCCTATAAATTTTCTCCAATCAAGAATCAATTACCATCTAACCTTTTCTGTCCATTGTCACGCCAACATTACCAAATCTATATATTGAGCGACTGTAGATCCGGGCTGGCAAAGAACAGTGACAGGGAGAGGGCGGGCTGCTGGGAGGACGCGGACCCTGTTCCCACGGCCAGGGCCAGGGAGAGCGGGCTGTGTCTCCAGCCGGGAGACCTGGGCGAGCAGGTGCGTCACTCTGTGCGCATGGTGGCTCTAGTCAGGGTCGGTCTCTTTGCTCCGCCTTTCCTTTTGCTACTTGGATTTCAATAGGAAAGAGACCCGTCAAAGTGAGTTTGAATCTTGTACCTTTCCCCAAAGGTAACGGACATTTGGCTATGTTTCTACGGGGGGGTGGGGGTGGGGTAGAAGAACTTGGTGTCAATTCCTTGCTGTCATCTCTTTCTTAAGTGCCTGGCAATACTTATCACCTTATCCTGCTGGGTGTGAGGCCGATTGCTCAACATAAATGTGATCCTCACTAAAGCAGGATGTACTGTATCTTCCACTGCAATCTCTTTCTTTGTAGAACCGTGCTCACGACCACGGCCCTCGGGTGGCATGATGCACGAGGAAACCGCTAATAAGGCCATACTCGTGGCAACCTTCTAGGGGCGCCGGCTCTGGGCATTCCTCTTCCTCATGCCAGCTCTCTCCCTCCTTTCCTCAGGCGCCTCATGGTTGGGCCGCTGTAAATATGTTCTGGAGAGACTGTGGAAGGGGCTGCAGAGGTTTTTGTATCCTTCTGTTGAGTCCTCCTCCTCCTCCTCCCCCCCCCCCGGAGAGTCCCTGGGTGCTACCCGGGTGGTCCCAGGAAAGAAAGGAGGTTGACCCAGGTCCCTGGGGGGAGAAAGAGGAAAACAGAAGGAACAGGTGTCTGAGGGGGGGGCTGCTTGACAGTTTCTTTTGAGGCTTCTTAACAGTCTCTAAGGCCAAATGTTTGTGATGATCATTTTTGTTATTAAAAGCCACAATGAGCCAGTTACCAAGTCAGACTGAGTTTGGATGATAGAAAATTAACCCTGAGATGCCACGCTGTAGCAAAAACTGCATAACAACAACGAATTAGACACCTTGTGTTTGCAAAGTACTTTCAACTTGTAAAATGGTGTCATGCCCCTAAGTTACCTGGTTGTGCGGTGGGGAGTGGGGGACCGTTGCCCTCTCCATCTTAAAATTAGGGAAATGGGTGTCCTAACGGATGAGAGTTCTCTAAGTGTGAGTACCTCAAAAAGTGATGAGTTAGGTAGCCCTGGGCTTAGTTAAAATGAGACGGAATAACCAACCGCAGAGCACGCGGCCCGGGAAGCTCTGGCCGGAGGAGAGGCTGGGGAGGACGATTCAGAGGAAGTGCTCCTTAGTGTTTTGGGGTCGCAGGATCTTCCGAGTGTGCAATGGAAGCTTCAGACCCTCAGAAAGGAAAGTGTGTTGAACTGTGGCATTCTGTACCTACTCTCAGCGGGTTCCTGTAGCTTTCAAACACATGGAGCTCTCACTTAGTGCTCGTAGCACAGGTGGTCTCTTCCAAACTCTGTCATTAAATGGCTTTGCCTGAGTCCTAGGTCACAGAGACAGGACAGCTGGCGACAGATCTAGATCTAGCGTCCAGCCGGTCCAGGGACTCAGTAGATCTGGTTTCCGTGTGCTCCTACAATGAATGGCTTCTGCTTCCTCCGAGCACCCTCTGCAGATCGGTTTGTAACCAGCCTTACAGGGGTTCTGCCCCGACAAGCTCTGGCCTGGGGACAAGTGAGACCCTTAGCCTAGGAGTGCAGGAGGTCCCACACCTTTGGTGTTCTCCCTCGTGAGGAGTCTCCTCCGTTAGCCTCTCTGCCCAAGGCCATGACCAAAGACCACGCCCCTGACCATCTCTTTCTCCCTGGACTGAAAAATAGTTTCTCCTCCCTTGGGGGGGGGTGTCTCTGGGTTGGAATTTATACCCACCCCAACCAGTTGTGAGGTCACAACATGGTGTCCCTTCAAATGAACACAGTCCAAATACAAGTCTTGTTTGGCCTAGGAAATGTGTTTTTATTTATTTATTTATATTTTTTGGAGTGACTGGCAATATTTAAAGATGAGGGACTCATGTACACATCTGCATTTCAGATGTTTCTTGGAAAATGGGATTATCGGACAACTTTGGTCTCAAGCTGTCACAAGTCCGTAGTTCACTGGAGCTGAGCGGTGGCTGTCCCCTCTGGCTCACTCTCTCCAGTTCTGTCACCTCCCTGGCCCCGGAGGCATTTCCGTCTTTGGTCCCTGACCTGTGGTCCTCACCCGCACACCTGCCTCCCTTCGTCTTACCGTACGCTGCCCCATCCACCTCCTTCCCCCTCCCTCACTCTTCGTTTAGCACATCCCACAAAGAAACTGAAGCAATTAGATGAAATAAATATAATACAATAATAAGAGATAAAGTAATAAGAAAAACAGCCCCAGAAAATGTGGATTGGATTAGGAGGTCAAGACCACGGGGAAAAAGAGAACACAGAAATTCAGGTCATTTGTTCTGAGTAGTTACTACACTTGAGCCACAAATTGGCTCTGAGCTCTTATATATATTTTATTGCCCATGAGAGGAAAACATATCAGTTGCTTCAGGGGAGCAAAGCTTCTCCTATCACTTGTCTCTAAAAGAATGTTTCCAGCTGTTTCCGTACAGGTGGGGTTTGTTAACAAGGGGCACAGGACGTGGGTGAGTGAGAAGACTAATTGCCAAATAGAAGTACTTAATTAAACGGCTCTTCCTTTGAAAGTCATGTGACCCAAGCAGTCAAGTTAGTTTAAACATTTTTTTTTTTTTTTTTACCTCTCTGATACTGGTAATACCACCAGGCGATGTCTAGGAAAAAGTAAGAGAACATTTTACCAAATTCATTCATCAAAAAAAAAAAAAAAAAAAAAGAAAGCAAAGCACACTTTTATTTTCCACAGAGTCCACTCTGAGGGTGTCCAGGTCGCTGTCCAGCTGGACAGAGGCGAAGAGGGCTTGTAGCAGAGCAGGGCGGACGGCTCCCTGTCCTTGTCCCATGGTCAGACCAGGCAAGAGCAATGGGTCGCCGTGCAGTACCCACGGCTCCCAGCAGGGGGCTCATCGAGCATGCCCGCAGCCATGCAGCCATGCAGCCAGAAGAGAGATGGGATGGCATGGGGCAGAGGATGCGCGGATGTGCATGGGCCTTGGAAATACCCGCCTGTTTGATTGAAGAGGGGCTTGCAGACATCCTCCGCGATGGAGGCCCCATCGTCCCTCTCTGCTGCGTAGTCCCTATTCCTTCACTCAACAACTATCCCTGTCACATCTACTCTACATCCAGGCTGGGGCAAAAGTAGGCTTACAGTGGCCCCACCCTGCGTATCCGTGAATGAAGCAACTCTGTTCCCTGCTCGCACGGAGCTTACAATCTACAAAACCTGCTTCTCCTGTCCCCTCTCAAGCACATAAGTAACACAGGTGCCAAGGAGGAAACGGGCTGGTTGAAAAAAACCAGCGGATGCAGGTAGGGTTCTCTCCCTGTGATGCCAAGTAGAAAACAAGAGAAACCATCAAGCCTCGGAAAACCATCCATGGCACAGTGGACTGGCGGGGCCACAGGTCCCAGAGAAAGCGGGAAGGAAGGGCTCTATCTGCTGCTCTCCCCTGGGCATCTATTTGGAGATTAGCCTGATTTTCAATTGTCATCAGAGATGGCCTTGAACTTCCTCCTGTCCTGGTTCTGGCTGAAGGAGAGTGTGGGAGGCAGCCCAGCCACCACCTTACCTATGTTTTAGTCACTCCCTGCCCACAACCCCCGCAAAGTGGTGCTCTAGGTGGGGATCCATTGGTAAGTGCTTCTGCTCTTGTCTCTTGAACCTGAATTTTCTTTCTTTTTCTCTCTTTCCTCCTTCCTCCCTCCTCCCTCCCTTCCTCCCTCCCTCCCTCTCTTCTTTATTTCTTTCTTTCTTGCTTGCTTGCTTTCTAGTGAGAGGAGGGGAGATAGAGAGAGACTCCCACATGCACCCGACCAGGATCCACCTCGTGACACCCATCCGGGGCGGATGCTCTGCCTGTCTGGGGCCATACTCACAACCCAGCTATTTTTAGTGCTTGTGGCAAGGCTCTATGGAGCCTTCCTCAGTGCCCAGGGGCCAAAGTGCTTAAACCAATCGAGCCATGGCTGCAAGAGGAGAAGAGAGAGAGAGAGAGAGAGAGAGAGAGGAGTGGGAGGGGGGAGAAAGACATGGTTGTGTCTCCTATGTGCCCTGACCCGGAATCGAACCTGGGACATCCACATGCTGGGTCAAGGCTCTACCACTGAGCCAACTGACCAGAGTCCTGAACCTGAATTTCATAAGAGAAACTTCTTTTGCTGGATTTAGCTGCCCTATTTTTATCACTCTAATTAAGTAGCCTTTGTTTTTATTTAGTTTTTTCTAACGGACTTTGTTTTTATAGCGGTTTTAGGTTTACAGAAAATGCAGAGAGTTCTCATATACCCACCCTCACAGTCTCCCTTATTATTAACATCTTACTTTGGTATGATATATTGTTACAACCGACAGAACAAATGGATGGATCATTTCTTAACTAAAGTCTGTAGTCTACGTTAGAGTTCACTTTTGCGTGGTACAGTTCTACGGGTTTTGACAAAAAAGTATAATGTCCTGATCCTACAGAATAGTTTCACTGCCCTGAAAATGCTTAGGTAGCGTTTTCATGAGACATGTCTACAAATATAGTTGACCTCCTCTGGCCTGCCAGGGAGAGAGATGATGGACATCGTGTCTGTTCTCAGCCTGGAAGGGAGCCACACGGCAGAGATTATAAACTCAAATGCTCATGGTAGCTGGGAGGTCATTTAGATGAGTCAGGTGAGGTGCGTACAACCATTCCGAGTTGTACCTCAGAGCCTCTGCCCCGTGAGAGGGAAGCAGCTGTCACACAGCTAGCTGTTGTCATGTGGAATTCATGCCCAGTGAGTCCAGGTCTTTTGACGTTCAAGAGATGTTACACTTAAAAATCGTTTGTATCGTGATTCTTGGATGTCATAAATGAGTTTCACACTCGCAACATAGAGCGTGTGCCAAATATAATAACACTCCTGTCTGTAGGGTGTTGTGGATGGATGGCCGGAGACTCTTTGTGGGCAGATCATTCTAAACAGCGTGGATATGACTGAGACTCTGGGAGTGGAGAGCAGGAAGCTCTTCGCTGATGTCCCCATGGATGGCGGGGGGCCGGAAGGAGGGCAGGGACAGCTCCAAGGGGAACTGGTAATTCATCTGATTCTTGGAGGAGGAAGGACTGAGGCGACAGTGTCTGCAGAATCACAGACCCCAGGTGACCAGGGAATGGTAGGCTCTCCTGCAGCAGAGCTGAGCTCTCACTGAGACCTAGGAAAGGAGGGTTTATTTATTAATTTAATTTATTTTTTCTGTATTTTTCTGAAGCCAGAAACGGGGAGAGACAGTCAGACAGACTCCCGCATGCACCCGACCAGGATCCACCCGGCACGCCCACCAGAGGGCGGCGCTCTGCCCACCAGTGGGCGATGCTCTGCCCCTCCAGGGTGTCACTCTGTTGCAACGGAAAGGAAGATTTAAAAGAGGGTTTGAAAGACAGGCATCTGTTTGGAGGCACTGGAGAGCCACCAACGTGCCTGCACTTTGGACGCCGTTATTCTGGAGGAAAGAAAAAACTTGTTTGAGGTACGCCTGACAGTCAGTGCAGCCTTTCAAATCAAAACACAGGCTGATTCATAAGCGGAAGGAGGCCGAGAAAGGAGCAGAGAGAGTCTGCAGAGGACACAAGTAGAAATTTCAGCTCTCTGGGAGGACAACCCTGGATCACTGATAGTAAGACATTCAGGACTTGAGGGGCGAAGACAGGAGGGACCACAGAGCGATGAGCCTGACAGCACCAGTCGTGTAGCCCCTCAAGGCACCGGCTGACTCCTAAGTGACAGGTCAAGGGAAGCCAAGGAGGAGCCCAAGCCCAAGGGCCGCAGAGCCAAGCGGAGCACTCAGCAGGCTCACATGAAGACCCACGGAAAACCTTCAGTACCAGAGAGCAGTCTTCCAGGAAAAACCAAACTGTCACTGGATGCTACTTGCAGGCGCAAGGACACAGGACAGGTCAAAGGAAAAGGATGGAAAACGGTACAGATGCAAACCCAAATCAAGAGAAGCCGTCATGGCTACTTTGATGTCAGATAAAGTAGACTTTAGGCAAAAGACTCGGCTAGAGAGTTCTTGTTATATTCAAAAATTCTAGTCTAACCAGGAGGTGGTGCAGCGAATAGAGCACTGGCTTGGGATGTTCAGGACCCAGGTTTGAAACCACAAGGTATCTGGCTTGAGTGCAGGCTCATCAGACTTGAGTGCAGGGTCGCCAGCTTGAGCATGGGATCATAGACATGACCCTATGGTTGTTGGCTTGAGGCCAAAGGTCACTAGCTTGAAGCTCAAGGTTGCTGGCTTGAGCAAGGAGGGGTCACTGGCTTGGCTGGAGCCCTTTGGTCAAGGCACATATAAGAAAGCAATCAAGGCCCTGGCCAGTTGGCTCAGTGATAGAGCGTCGGCCTGGCGTGCAGGAGTCCCGGGTTCAATTCCCAGCCAGGGCACACAGGAGAAGCGCCCATCTGCTTCTCCACCCCTCCCCCTCTCCTTCCTCTCTGTCTCTCTCTTCCCCTCCTGCAGCCAAGGCTCCATTGGAGCAAAGTTGGCATGGCCGCTGAAGACGGCTCTGTGGCCTCTGCCTCAGGCACTAGAATGGCTCTGGTTGCAGCAGAGCAATGCCCCAGATGGGCAGAGCATCACCCCCTGGTGGGCATGCCAGGTGGATCCCGGTCAGGAGCATGCAGGAGTCTGTCTGACTGCCTCCCCATTTCCAACTTCAGAAAAATACAAAAAAAAAAAAAAAGAAAAAAGAAAGCAATCAATGAATGAACAACTAAAGTGCTGCAACTATGAGTTGAGGCTTCTCAGCTCTCCTTTCCTGTCTGTCTGTCCCTGTCTGTCCCCACTCCACCTCTCCCTCTCCCTCTCACTAAAAACAAAAACAACACAACCATTCTAAAATCCGTATGCACTAACAATATATAGTTTCAAAAGACACAGAAAGTCTGACAAAGCTGAGACATAGCGGGTTCACAATCATGACTGGAGATTTCAAAGCACTTCTCCAATAACGGATAAAACAGAAAAACATCAGCGAGAGTCTAAAAGGTATGAGCGATGCAATGAACGAAGGCGGCCTCATCAACACCATCGACCTCTTTACCCGACCGTCACAGAATCCCACCCACCCTTTTCAAGCGCACACAGAACATTTGCCAAACCCCACCCTTTTGTGGGTCATAGAGCCGATCTCAACCAAGTTCAAAGGATTGAAATTACTCAGAATGGTTTTCTGTCCAGAGTGCACTCAAGCGAGAAATCAAGAGCAAGAAGAAAATGAGGAAATCTCCAAATGGTCGGCAATCAAGCAGCAGGGTTCCAATTCCTAAGTCACCCGTGTATCGGAAAAAGAAATCTCATGGAAATTAGAAAGTATTTTAAACTAAATGATGGCGAAAATATGGCATCTCAAAACTGTGGGATGCTGTTAAAACTATACCTAGAGGGGAATTTAAAATAATTTAGTGACCGTGTGCTTAACACTGGATGCTGTGCTTCCTCTAGAAGTCATGTTTCCAGTGTTTCCCGT